>NW_012116810.1:616418-661778 GCF_000951035.1 Colobus angolensis palliatus | reverse complement strand
TATCTCTGTTTTGGTACCAGTACCATGCTGTTTTGGTTACTGTAGCCTTGTTGTATAGTTTGAAGTCAGGTAGCATGATGCCTCCAGCTTTGTTCTTTTGGTTTAGGATTGTCTTGGCAATGTGGGCTCTTTTTTGGTTCCATATGAACGTTAAGTCATTTTTTCCAATCCTGTGAAGAAAGTCAATGGTAGCTTGATGGTGATGGCATTGAATCTATAAATTACCTTGAGCAGTATGGCCATTTTCATGATATTGATTCTTCCTATCCGTGAGCATGGAATGCTCTTCCATTTGTTTGTGTCCTCTTTTATTTCGTTGAGCAGTGGTTTGTAGTTCTTCTTGAAGAGGCCCTTGTAAGTTGAATTCCTAGGTATTTTATTCTCTTTGAAGCAATTGTGAATGGGAGTTCACTCATGATTTGACTCTCTGTTTGTCTGTTATTGGTGTATAAGAATGCTTGTGATTTTTGCACGTTGATTTTGTATCCTGAGACTTTGCTGAAGTTGCTTATCAGCTTAAGGAGATTTTGGGCTGAGACGATGGGGTTTTCTAGATATACAATCACGTCTTCTGCAAACAGGGACAATTTGACTTCATCTTTTCCTAATTGAATACCCTTTATTTCTTTCTCCTGCCTGATTGCCCTGGCCAGAACTTCCAACACTATGTTGAACAGGAGTGGTGAGAGAGGGCATCCAGTCTTATGCCAGTTTTCAAAGGGAATGTTTCCAGTTTTTGCCCATTCAGTATGATATTGGCTGTGGGTTTGTCATAAATAGCTCTTATTATTTTGAGACATGTCCCATCAATACCTAATTTATTGAGAGTTTTTAGCATGAAGGGCTGTTGAATTTTGTCAAAGGCATTTTCTGCATCTATTGAGATAATCATGTGGTTTTTGTCTTTGGTTCTGTTTATATGCTGGATTACATTTATTGATTTGCATATGCTGAACCAGCCTTGCATCCCAGGGATGAGGCCCACTTGATCATGGTAGATAAGCTTTTTGATGTGCTGCTGGATTCAGTTTGCCAGTATTTTATTGAGGATTTTTTGCATCGATGTTCATCAGGGATATTGGTCTAAAATTCTCTTTTTTTGTTGTGTCTCTGCCAGGCTTTGGTATCAGGATGATGTTGGCCTCATAAAATGAGTTAGGGAGGATTCTCTCTTTTTCTATTGATTGGAATAGTTTCAGAAGGAATGGTACCAGCTCCTCTTTGTACCTCTGTAGAATTCGGCTGTGAATCCATCTGGTCTTGGCCTTTTTTTGGTTGGTAGGCTATTAATTATTGCCTCAATTTCAGAGCCTGTTATTGGTCTATTCAGAGATTCAACTTCTTCCTGGTTTAGTCTTGGGAGGGTGTATGTATCCAGGAATTTATCCATTTCTTCTAGATTTTCCAGTTTATTTGCATAGAGGTGTTTATAGTATTCTCTGATGGTAGTTTGTATTTCTCTGGGGTCAGTGGTGATATCACCCTTATCATTTTTTATTACATCTATTTGATTTTTCTCTCTTTTCTTCGTTATTAGTCTTGCTAGTGGTCTATCAATTTTGTTGATCTTTTCAAAAAACCAACTCCTGGATTCATTGATTTTTTGAAGAGTTTTTTGTGTCTCTATCTCCTGATCTGAAGGCTTTGAAATGTCATGAAGGGTGGGACTTATTGTTTGATGTTGGCTACAGCGAAGGCTACCTCTTTCCTTCTCCTTTAAATATTAGGTAGATCATAAATAACAGGTATTATTATGGATTCTACATGCAAATGTGTCTTAGTAGATATGTGATGCATTGAAGTAGAAAAGCCATTCAGGGCACAGGAGGAGTTGGGCTTCCTCTTGAAGCTCAGGTTTGACCACTGTGTTGTCTTCTATGTCTACAGATTTAAATGGCTGAAATACAGTTCTCTAATCACAACTCTCCTTTTATCTTGAAGAATTCACAAAGCTTGAGATAATGACTTTGGGAAGAAATGATGTGTAGTGAAAGTATCACTAAGAATTTAAATGTGATTTTTTAGACTTACATGGAGAATAAGACATATAAACCCACTTGATAAATTATAAGATCTATAAAAACAAAGGCATAGGATATTAAATTTTTCTTCAGTTTCAAGTATAATAGAATCATACAGCTGAAGAAAACATCACCATTCTATATTTTTATTACAAAATAAAGAAACATTGGTCCTACTTTTTGTCTCTAATGCTTCACGAATTTATGTGTCAGCCTTGCGCGGGGGCTGTGCTAATCTTCTCTGCATTGTTCCTATTTTAGTATACGGGCTACCGAAACAAGCAGAGTCCTACTTCTTAAACTTCCTCTTTCTTACATTTAAAAAGCCCACCAGTCAAGGTCTTTTAATTTTGTTATACACCATCACTGAATGCCATTTATAAATTCTAATTTTAAAGAGACCCTTAATTTTCCAAGGAGGACTTTGATAGCATTAGTTTTCAGAAAAGATGACTTGCGATTCTAATTTAGGACTTGAAAGGTAAGATTTTTATAGGGAGGCTTATAAAAGGTGGCTTAGAAAAAAATGAGCACTCTCAAGCCTTTCTTTTGGGAGTCAGGCTATGGGGCTGAAGTGTCTTTTTAAAGTGGAGCAACTGACACTACCCATGGGAGAAGCCACCTATGTGACCTATGGCCAAACCGCAAATGTACATTTCTGTGCAACATTCCTGCTAGAGCAGCTGGGCTCTGATTAAGGTGTAGCTGGCTAGATAATCACTAGGGAGAGGTCCAGGGTGTGGGGAACACTTCAAATCACATTCCATGGAAATATTAGACTGTCAGAGCTTAGGAAGCCCCCGATTGTCCATAGACACTGAGGTGGGGGAAAGGACTGAAATGAACGCTAGCACATGTCAGCTTATAAAAGAGCTGCTGACACAAATTGAACATGTGCAATTTTTAAAAAAGGTGGTATCGAATAACAGGCCAACAGTCATCCCTCTCAGCATTTTAGACCTCTTTCTTCTCTCCACTTTGGCTGTTTATTGAGTCACTTCCATCAGGCAAAGTTCCATAGGATAAGCTATTTGAATCTGGTTGTATTTTGTCCAACATTTGTTTCCCTGTGGAGATAATAATCATAGAGAATCTTTTGTGGTCTTACAGAAAAATGAGTCTTAATAATTTCTCCTCAATCTAGGCCACATTTTATCACCTCTCTTTTATACTATGTGGGCACTGTCTAAACAGAAGAGATGAATGTCAAGGAAGGAAAGGCCCTTGGAATGCCATGTCTCTAGCTGTGTGATAGCATGCTGTCTGTGTCAGAGCCACTGTCACCACCCCCACAGGATCGACAGGCTGTACATGGAAATCAGGTGGGTTTAGTCTGGAGATTCACATGAAGCATTCACTCATCTCCAAGCCTTTCTCCCCAGGGTTGTGTCTTCTTTTCCATGTTGAATGCATATAACAACATAGAAAAATAGCCTTTGATAGTGGCTTCTAAAGCTGCTACGGAGTCTATGCACTGGGCTTTGTGAAATAAAAAATAGAGTTAAAAATAATCAGGCTGGGCGCAGTGGCTCACACCTATAATCCCAGCACATTGGGAGGCTGAGGCAGGCGAATCACTTGAGGTCAGGAGTTTGAGACCAGCCTGGCCAACATGGTGAAATAGAAAAATCAGCCAGGCATGGTGGTGCATACCTGTAATCCCAGCTACTTGGGAGGCTGAGACACAAGAATCACTTGAACCCTGAGAGGGGAGGCTGCAGTAAGCTGAGATTGTGCCACTGCACTCCAGAACTGGGTGACAGAGCAAGACTCCGTCTCAAAAAAAAAAAAATTAAAAAAACAAATAAATAAAATCAAACTTTATTTCCTACTAAAGAACCTCTAACCATATAAGGCTTCTCTCACACGCACCTTTGCCACTGATGCCAATTCTTTCATTGACTGCTCCCAGCAGATAAGTTGGCTCGAATGGCAAAGAGAACACAGAATTCATTGCATGGGGCCATATTTCTCAGTCTTAGGGATGAGGCTTCCCTAGTTTTTGCTTCACAGGCATGATGCTAACAGAATGGCGGAGAAAGCTGTGAGGATATCTCCACTCCTGCCTGGAAACCTATAGGTCCCCCCATACCCCCAATAAGGCTGGAGAGTGCTGAGGGCGGGTGGATGGGGGAAGAGGTGACACAATAGACTGTTTCCTCTGTCCTGGACTTGGCTTTTGTTGTCTACATGACTAGGTGAGTTATTTCTCAGTGAGAGTGAGAACGGGAAAGAGTGTTTGCTCTCTGTGTAGGCAGGGTGAGGAAGGGGGAAGAAGCTACTCATGTTTTGGTGACTGTCCTGAGCCACAGTGCACAAGTCACCCCAGGCTTTCCCCAAGACATGTTCCTTAGCTGCCTACCCTTTGTCCTTGGATGTTCCTTTAAGGTTCTCAAAGTGGCAGGGGTCTGCTGCTGGTAGTCATTGCTACTCTTTTCTCTACCCTTTTCCAATTTAAGGAAACCCAAAAAGGAAATCCTCCAAATCACCCAAATCAAGGAAACGTGGTCAGTTCTCTTATATCCCCAGTTCTGTGCAAAACTAATATTCAATAAATTATTAGTAACATTTACACTGAAAATATCACCTTTGGTTTCATTATTAAATGCACATTTTTAAGGGTAGGAATTATGTTTTATATTAACTTACCACCCAAAATAATACCAATAATTATTCATTTATAAGGATCAAATTTTCCACTATAAAGAATATATGATTTTACCAGGAATATTTCCAAAATCAATATAAGACTGTTGCAGATGTTCCTTTTCTCGATTTCTTGTGACCAAAAATACACCAAGGAATGACAGAAAACACCTGTAAGAATAATATTAATAAAGAATACAAGAACACTGAAACAGACTCATGATATTAAATAACTGAGCTCCGTATTCTACATGATGACATAAATCCCATTGGTTTTGTTCATCCAGTTTCTGGTAAGCTTCCTAGTACTTGTCTTAATTAGCACAGCCAATAGTTCTACCCAGAACCAAGACCTGGGCAGATTCCAGTAGATCCCTCCCCCAGGTTTTTACCATCTGGGGGCTAATTCAGGCTCAAAACCCTTTGGGTAGACACCCTGTCTCATTTTCTACCCATGCACGCCCAGATCCATTTCTGGCATGTGACACAAGAGAAAAAATAATTTATTCTTTAATTTTCTAAGAAATCTAGTTGTCCTTGGCCATAAGAGTAGTCATAATTTCCAGACCTCAGAAGTTTGGCCTTGACCAAATATCTTATGAAATTGAATTTTCAAGATAGACGGCTTCCTACACAGAAAATAGCCTAGGCTTAAGTTTGCATAACAATGGTCATGCTGACTATCAGATCAGAAGCAGCTAAACATTTAATGAAGTGCCTCATGGACTCATGGAAGCTCCTATACACTGGCGATATATTGTCAAAGTTCTGCTTTCTGTTTGCAAGCAATGCTAGCAATGATGCCCACCAAATCTCTAGGAAGAGTTCAAGCTGCACACTCTGACACAAGGAAGGGACACTACCAACATGATGTTATCATGACTAAAGCAAGGGATCTGCCCATCTTGGTCTTTTATTTTGGGCGACCCTAGAGGATCATGATTCTCTAATTTAGATCTAATCTAGGGGTTCCCAAGAGTGAAGTAGGTCTGATACAGTACAGACAGGTCATGGAGTAACTACAAGGGCCAGTGGATGTATCTTGTCTTTGGCCTGGAATTGAAAATCCCCGATGTTTCAGAGCTTCAGAGGAATACCTAAGTCACAAAGCCAAAGACACTGAGCCCCATGTAGGGCCTTAAGTTAAAAAATATGTTTCTTTTAGGAGCTCAGGAGACTGATGTTTCTTATATTATTTTCCAACTTTCTATACCTCTGGTACAATGCCAAAAATCCTATGTAAAAGTAATAGAATTCCACATACTTTACCTCTGAGACATTTACTCACCCAAAAAGATATACAAATACAGTGAGAAAAGCAGCACCAAGGAATTCCTGATAAAATATGATACCTGTGACACAGGAAAAGAAGATAAAATTGATTTCAAAGTAAGGTTATTTATAATAGCTAAATATTGTTTGTAAACTTATGTTAATATGTTATTTTTTCAAGGTAAATTTAGTCACCCTTAAAATGCACATTCAGCAGTTTAGTTTAAGAAAATTTGCAGGCCACACATTCTGAATTATTCCAAAAAGAACATAGATCTGTAGACCTGATATAATTATCATTATTATAAAATCAACATAATTGACATATATTTGCAAGCAGAAATTTCTCATCCAGTCCAGGATTGTCCCACTGGAACATACAAGAAAACAACACTCTAGTGACTATTCCCTACCTGCAGTTTTAAGTCAGGAGTCAGCCAGCCTGGCCTAAGAGTCTTGCTGGACTCTGGGGCCTCTGACACGGCAGGTCCGCCTCAGGCCAGCTGCTGCCACCCATGCTGTCACTTGTGGCGATACCAGTGATCTGTTGGTCTGGCCCCACGGCAACTCAAGCACCAAAGCACACTCTAGCAGCTGAGGTGCTACCTTAGCTCCACTCCCCACTGCCAGCGCCCATCTCATCTTCCTCTGGTCTTCCATAGATAAACAAGGATGCATCATCTACTTTGATGAATGTTGCTTCTATCCCTGTTGGTCTCAATGATTTCTTCTGTAAAGTTCCAAAGCCTTCATAGAGTTTTTGTTAAATAAGATATCTTTAAGTTATATGTTGCCTGGAATTAAATTTTTTTGTGTGTGGTGTTATCCTTGCTAGCCAGCCAACAAATGTTTATTGAACGTCTGCTGTGTGTCAGCCACTGCTCTAGGTCTTGGAGAAACGACAGGACAGAGATCTATCCTCAAGGAGCTTTCTCAATCTTCACCTTATCTTCTTACCTAGGGAATGAACTTCTTACAGGAAGAAGTCATGTCCAGTTCTAATGAATATTTGTTGAATGAATGAAAGTTTCTGAAGCACACTCCAGGTTATTACATACTTCCTTATAACCATTTTAATGTTTTCATGTTATTTTATTTATTTATTTATTTATTTTTGAGACAGAGTCTCACTCTGTCTCCCAGGCTGGAGTGCAGTGGTGCGATCTTGGCTCACTGCAAGCTCTGCCTCCCAGGTTCACGCCATTCTCCCGCCTCAGCCTCCTGAGTAGCTGGGACCACAGGCGCCCGCCACCTCGCCTGGCTAATTTTTTGTATTTTTTAGTAGAAACGGGGTTTCACAGTGTTAGCCAGGATGGTCTCGATCTCCTGACCACCCACCCCACCTTGGCCTCCCAAAGTGCTGGGATTACAGGAGTGAGCCATTGCGCCCGGCCAGTTTTCATGTTATTTTAAACTGATATACCATAATATTCATTTCTCTAAGGGCATTTCAAATTGGTTCTACATCTTTTTTCTTTAGTAAAGCAGCAATATACTTCTTTGTACAGGCATATCTTGGAAATACATGGTTTTGGTTCCAGACCACATCACAATAAAGCTAATCTCTCAATAAAGCAAGTCACACTAAATTTTTGGTTTCCCAGTGTACATAAAAGTTATGTTTATACTATACTATAGTTTATCAAATGTGCAATAGCATTATGTCTAAAAAAAGTATATACCTTTATTAAAATACTTTATTGCTAAAAATGCTAATGATCATCTGAGCCTGCAGTGAGTCCTAATCTTTTTGCTCGTTGGAGGGACTTGCCCCAGTGTTGATGGTTGCTGATTGATCAGGGTTGTGGTTGCTGAAGTTTGGGGTGGCTGTGGCAACTTCTTAAGATAAGACAATGATGAAGTTTGCCATATCAATTAACTCTTGTGAAAGATTTCTTTGTAGCATGCAATGCTGTTTGATAGCATTTGACTTACAGTAGAAATTCTTTCAAAATCTCTACTTAATCTTCTCGAACACAGCTGCTGCTTCATCAACTAGGTTACTGAAATATTCTAAATCCTTTGTTTTCATTTCAACAATGTTCCTAGCATCTTCACCAAGAGTAGTTTCCACTTCAAGAAACCACTTTCTTTGCTCTTTTATAAAAAGCAACTCCTCATCCATTAAAGTTTGATCATGAAGTTGTAGCAATCCAGTCACATCTTCAGGCTCCACTTCTATTCTAGTTCTTTTTCTATTTCCATCACATCTGCAGTTACTGCCTTCTCTGAAGTCTTGAACCTTTCAAAATCATCCAGGAGAGTTAGAACAGACTTCTTCCAAACTCCTGTCAATGTGCATATTTTAGCCTCCGCCCATGAATCACAAAGGTTCTTAATGACATCAAGAAAATCAGAAAGTTTTCAATTTACTTTGCTAAGATCAATTGGCAGAATCACTATCTGTGACAGCTATAGCCTTATGAAATGTATTTCTTAAATAATAAGACTTGAAAGTCAAAATTACTCATTGATCCATGGGCTGCAGAATGGATGTTGTGTTAGCGGGCGTGAAAACAACATTCGTCTCCTTGTACATCTCCATAAGAGTTCTTGGGTGATCAGGTTCATTGCCAATAAGCAGTAATATTTTCAAAGGAATCTTTTTCCTGGTCATTAAGTCTCAACAGTGGGTTTAAAATATTCAGTAACCCATGCCATAAACAGATGTATTGTTATCCAGGATTAGTTGTTTCATTTAGAGAGTACAGGCAGACTAGATTTAGCATAATTCTTAAGGGCCTTAGGCTTTTCAGAATGGTTAATAACTCTCTCTCTCTCTCTCTCTCTCTCTCTCTCTCTCTCTCTCTCTCGCCCAGGCTGGAGTGCAATAGTGTCATCTTGGCTCACCGCAACCTCCGCCTGCCAGGTTCAAGCAATTCTCCTGCCTCAGCCTCCCAAGTAGCTGGGATTATGGGCATGCGCTACCATGCCCAGCTAATCTTGTATTTTTAGTAGAGACAGGGTTTCTCCATGTTGGTCAGGCTGGGCTCGAATTCCCGACCTCAAGTGATCCGCCCGCCTCAGCCTCCCAAAGTGCTGGGATTATAGACATGAGCCACCGCACCCAGCCCAGAAACTTTTTTCTTTTGCATTCACAACTTGGCTGTTTGGTGCAGAAGGTCTACCTTTCAGCCTGTCTTGGCTTTTGACATGCCTTCCTCACTAAGCTTAACGGTTTCTAGCTTTTGACTTAACGGAAGGATTGTGTGATGTTTCCTTTCACCTGAACAGTTACAGGCCATTGTAGGGTTATTAAATGGCCAGATTTCAATATTGTTGTGTCCCAGGGAATACGGAGGCCCAAGGGGAAGGAGAGAGATGTGGGAACAGCTGGTCAGTGGAGCATCAGAACACATACATTTATTGGTAAGTTGGCAGTCTTACACAGGTGCAGTTTGTGGTGTCTCAAAACAAGTATGGTAGTACATTAAAGATCACTGATCACAGATCACCATAACAGATATAATAATAACAATTTGAAATAATGCAATAATTACTGAAACATGACACAGAGATATGAAGTGAGCACATGCTGTTGGAAAAATGATTCCAGCAGACTTGTTTGATGCAGGATTGCCACAAACCTTCAATTTGTAAAAAAATGCAGTATCTGCAGAGCACAATAAAATGAGGTATGCCTCATTTTCCCAAGTATTTCATGAATTTTCGTGGGGGTTTTTAGAAGTGGAATTTCTGTTTCCAAAGATTTTCTTGGTCCTCCTAGAAAACCTTTATTTATTTTTAACTTTTATTTTTTTAGAGATGGGGTCCTGCTCCATCACCCAGGCTGGAGAGTAGTGGCGTGATTATAGCTCACTGTAACCTTGGACTTCCAGGCCAAGTGATACTCCCGCCTCAGCCTCCTGCGTAGCTGGGACTACAGGTGTGCACCGCCACACTTGGCTATTTTTTTTTCCAATTTAAAAACATTGTGGGCTGGGCACAGTGGCTCAAGCCTGTAATCCCAGCACTTTGGGAGGCCGAGACGGGCGGATCACGAGGTCAGGGGATCGAGACCATCCTGGCTAACACGGTGAAACCCCGTCTCTACTAAAAAATACAAAAAACTATCCGGGCAAGGTGGCGGGCACCTGTAGTCCCAGCTACTCGGGAGGCTGAGGCAGGAGAATGGCGTAAACCCGGGAGGCGGAGCTTGCAGTGAGCTGAGATCCGGCCACTGCACTCCAGCCTGGGCCACAGGGCAAGACTCTGTCTAAATAAATAAATAAATAAATAAATAAAAACATTGTAGTAAAATATACATAACATAAAATTTACTATCTCTATTTTTTTTTGGTGTATAGTTCAGTAGTGATAAGTAGGTTCACACTGTTTTGCAACCAATTTCCAGAACTTTTTCCTCTTGTAAAACTGAAATTCTACTCATTTCCTCCTCCCCTCAGCCATCGTTCTACTTTTGTTTCTATAAATCTCACTACTCTAGATATCACATATAAGTGGAATCATACAATATTTTTCTTTTTGTGACTGGCTTATTTCACTTACCATAATGCTCTCAAGGTTCATTTATGTTGTAGCATGTGTTATAATTTCCTTCCTTTTAAAAGCTGAATATATTCCATTGTATATATATACCATGTTTTGTTTATTCATCTGTGGATGGACATCTGGGTTGCTTCTACCTTCTGGCTATTGTGAATAATGCTGCTATGAACATACATATACAAATGTCTTTTCAAGACCTTGCTTTCAATTCTCTTGCCTAGAAGTGAAATTGCTAGATCATATGGTAATTCCATTTTTAATTTTTTGAGGAACTGCCACACTGTTTTCCATAATGGCAGCACCATTTTACATCCCAACCAACGGTGTACGAAAGTTCCAGTTCATCCACATCCTCACCACCATTTGTTGTTTTCTCTTGTTAATAGCAGCCATCCTATTGGGTGTGAGATTATATCTCATTGTGGTTTTGATTTGCATTTCCCTTATGATTAGGTGTTGAACATCTTTTCACGTCTTTGGCCATTTGTGTATCTTCTTTTCAAAACATCTATTCAAGTTCTTTTCCCATTTTAAAATCAGGTTATTTGGGTTTTTGTTGTTGACTTGTAGAATCAAAGAATAGAAATATTTTTAAGGCTTCTGATAAAAACTACAAAACTCAGTTCTAGGAGGGTGGCACCATGTTACCCGGCCCATAAGAGTGCCTGTGATACTGTAGCCTTATCAGCATTGGATAATGCAATAAAAAGAACAAACAAAACTTGACTAATTAGTAGGCAAAATATGGTCTCATCTTAATTGTAAGCTATGCTTTCTCATGGAGGCAGAGAGAAGAAGTAGTCAGCAAGCTCCACCACCATTCCACTCACCAGTAACATCAGAGGGACTCTTATGCCTCCCAAAAGGTCTCAGCATCCTCCTGACTCATTAATTACTCTGTATGCTGAGTATTAAGACCCAGCCCTGTTGGTTCTCCTAGAAAATCTTTATTTATTTTTAACTTTTTTTTTTAGAGATGGGGTCCTGCTCTGTCACCCAGGCTTCAGAGCAGTGGTGTGACTATAGCTCACTGTAACTTCGAACTTCTGGGTTCAAACAATCCTCCTGCCTTAGCCTCCTGAGTAGCTGGGAATACAGGTATGTGCCACCATACCTGGCTGATTTTCCCCCTAATTTTTTAGAGATAACATTTTGCTATGTTCCCAGGCTGCAGAAAACCTTCTGATCAGGGCAACTATATACTTTATGCACATTAACTATCAGGCTTATGTCATTTCTGTGACTCTTTTTGGCCTATTTTCCTTTTCCAATAATTCTAAGACACATCAATATGCAATCTTTTCTTACTTTGTTAACTAGCTTAAAATACTAAAAAATTAGATGTCATGGGATAGAATCTTTTTCTTTAAATATTAAGTGTCAAGTTTGGGAAACAGAAAACGCATTAATTACTTTAAAGAACTACCCACTGACAGTCACATTGTTTTCCATAAAATAAAAAAAAAATGTGTCATTTAGGAAAGAGATAATCTTCAATTACTCCCTCAAATACATAAACTTTACACTGAGAAATGAACTCTCAAGATCAAGAAGGTGGTAAATACATCAAATAAGCCAATGAATGAGGGCATACCAGTACCAAATTTAGAAATGGTATACTTGAATCAACTGTTTTTGGTTTGGACTGAGTTTCAAATTTATACTTTTAGTTTTAATGTTATCATGCCTGTCATATTTTAAAAAAATGGTCCTTACTAATAAAAGAACTGCAATAGTAGAAAAATAGAGGCCAGAATAGCAAAGGCAGTAGTTTCTATTCTTGTCTCTCAGGCTTTCCCTGGAACATTGAATTCAGTTTTGGATTGTGCTCTCTGATCAAGCTGGTGAGGGGCATATAGGGAAGAGTTAGTAGAATTGGGCATGTATGGCCCAGAGATAAGACTCAAGAGGATCTTTCAGTTGCTTTGATGATCAGAAGGGCTGATATAGCTTGGATATCTGTCCCCTCCAAATCACATGTTGAAATGTGATCCCCAAATGTTGGAGGTGGGGCCTAGAGGAAGGTGTTTGGGTCCTAGGGGTGGATCCTTCATGAATGGCTTGGTGTCCTCTGTCAGTCCTGAGTTCATATGAGATCTGTTTGTTAAAGATACTGGGGACCTACCCCTCTCCCTTGCCCCATCTCTTGCTATGTGATACGCCTATTCACCCTTTGCCTTCTGCCACAGTAAAAGCTTCCTGAGGTCCTGACAAGAAGCAGATGCTGGCACCATGCTTCTGTACCATCTGCAGAGCCATGAGGCAAATAAACTTCTTTTTAAAATAAATTACCCAGTCTCAGGTATTCCTTTATAGCAACACAAAATGGACTAATACAAGGGCTGGCAAGGGAAAGACTCCAACAAGAAGAACAAAGATGAGTGTCTTGAATTTGCAAGGAAACTCATTTCAGCTCCAATATAAGAACACATTTTCTACTTAGAAATCTCCAGAGAATGAGAGTGATCCAAAGCAGGACTGAGCTGAGCCAGGAGGCAGACAGCATTCACAAAAAGTAGAGGAACCTCTCCTGGAGGACTGTCATAGGGGAAATTCAGACACCAGGTGGAGGCAACAGAGATCCTTACAACCTAAAGATTTCTGGATCCTCTCATTTACTCTGGGAGATACTTAATTTATGCTTGGAATCACCTATGTATAGAAAACCAAAACTCACCTGCAATGATGGCACTGATTGTAAAGAAAATATGATTAACTGGCACCACTCTTGTCGTATTGTAGAGTTTCGTGGCTTGATTCAGGAACCTAGAGCAGAAGGCACTTACTGGAACTTTGGCTTTAAGAGACATTCAGCAATAAGTTAACAATAACTTCAAGAAACGCGTGTTCTTTAGCTACAATTACAAAGGGAAAGGAGGTGCAGTGAAAGGGCATTTCCAATCAGCAGTCATAGCTTATATGCATCTGATGTATGAGATCAGATGTCAGGTTTTATGGTCTGTTTAAACCAACAACAGTAACAATGAAAAGCAATTAATCATATTCCGAGGCCACAGAAGTTTGAGTTGGAAGTGATTCAAGCTGCTGGACCAGTATCACACTGGGCCTGATTCATTAGGATAGACCCTAGAATCTGTTAAATATCATATCTGGGGAATAGTAGAGCTATCCATTGACATGCCACGTGCCAAGAAAGAAGATGGAGAAGTAAAGGAATGTTTAATGTTTCAAAAACAATGCTCAGTGCTCCAGCTGCAGAGCATATGTGGGAGCTCAACTTCTCATTCTGGCCACCAACACAAAAGCAGTTCTCACAACTGTGCTGTGCTGCCCTGCTCGGGACTAGATTGTTTTTTGAAGCAGTGAATTGTACTATCACAGGGGTGCTTTTAAAAAGCATGAATGCTTAGGTCCTACTCTAGAGCAATTGAAAAAAGTACTTTGTGGGTAGAGCCTGTGTGTATCTGTGTGTGTGTGTGTGTATACATACACATATGTAGGTATACATAAATGCATGTATGTTCTTGTATGCCTGCATGTACGTATATGTACAAAAGTCAGGTCATATACATGCATGTACATATATATGTACAAAACCCAGGTCATTTTAATGGGCAACCAGGGCTGAGAACCACAGTTGTACAGTGTGATGGGTGCAGAGATTGAGACAGGGTGACAGAATGCAGTTTACCCCCAATTGTCAAATTTACAAAGTATGGTATGAAGATAATGCCACTAATCCCAAAAGATATTGTGGCAGTACCAATTAATTCAGAAGAAGAAAGAGAAAAAAATAGCAAAATACAAGTATTAGAAACACAGACTTATAAGGAGATGACAAACCAGTGACAAAACATTGGGTTTCTCCAGTAATTCTCCACAGACCTTATAACAGGACCTATTTTCAGTCCATAACAATTAGATGGTACTTCTCGCACCTACAGAAGGAACCACTTTTGTACTGATTTTGAGCTCTGATTTCTTATCTGTGATGGTGCTTTTGCACAGCATTTTGGGGTGAACAGAAAACTTTCAGGTCAACTCAAGAAAGCCCAGCAGGCAAAGGCACAATCCCAGTGTGAGAAATGGAGGGGAAGTGATCAGAGCTGATGGAAGTGGGGGCAGGGAAGAGCAGAAATTAAAAATGTTCCATGTCACCACTATTAGGCCCCAAGAGAAACATAAAACAATCATTCCGCAATCCCATGGATACAAAGGAAATTCTGGCCAAAGATGCAAAATTTTGGGGAAAGGATTTCCCTCCCGGCCAAATGTCTGGTTTCGTCCATCTCTGGGCAATTAGTGAGCATGAGCTAAGAAATGAAGGTGAAGGGTTCATGTGTGTCCTATATTTAGAATGAAAGCCTGGATGTGGACCTGCCCCTTTGATTTATTGCTAATGACAACCTGTGTACCATGGATATTAATTACAAGCAGAAGAGCATCAGGAAAGTATCAAAGTGCACTTAGCTGGATTAAGGCTGCGCTTTAGAACTCACAAGACATGAAGGCAACTCTTCGTAAAAACTCATTATTGGATGCAAAGGAGGAAGCAAGGCACATTGACTGAGGACAAGCTATAGGCCCTTCACCCTTAGAAATCAGTTGTATCTCATTTTAATTATCATCTGAAGCCAATAAAGATTAATGCCCAGAGAAGCACAGGAATGTTGAAAGATTAGTGAGTATGTAGAAGCTAACTTACTTGACTTGGAAAACACAAGATGCTATCATGATGATAAACATGATATAGAAAATGGGATAAGTTAGTTGCATTTTATCCGTCATAGAAAAAGTGATCATGCCTGAGACGGCCTTTACTGAAATAACAGTCAATGAGGCTGAAAAAGAAAACAAAAAACACAAAGAACATATTTGAGATTGAATTAACAAATAAATATCTTAAGCTTATGTGGCAGAGTAGCAAATACACCAATTATGGTTTAAGAATGAACATGGTTGTGAGAGGTGTAGGAAGGAATGTGACAGTAGTAAGCAGTGGCCTCATTGCTTGAGCCATGCTGGATTTCAAATTTGCTTAAATCAGCTAAAGTTCTGCTGTGTGACTGTGTGCTTTATTATTATTATTTTTTAATCTTTGGAGCAAGATGCTTCTTTTCCAGCCCTAACTGTTGAAAGAATGCTGTGGAGGTTATAATTATGAATAGATGGGAAAGGCAAAAACAATGGAGGGAGGAGATAAGAAAAGTCAGATTGTCCATGTGACGTTAATGAGAAAAATAACTATTAAGCTATACTGAAAATTTAAAAACCAAATAGATGAGAAGACTAGCAAGTGAAATGCAACTCACTTCTTGAGTTTACTTAGAGTTGTGTTAAGTCATTGCTTCTCAGCCTTTTGGCTACGATCAAGTGAGTTGTACTAAGTCTATATACAAGCCTTTTTGTTAGGAGACACCTAGAAGTTTCACTAAAAATATTTTTGACAATGACAATAATTGGAAAGAGGACCAGAGTTGAGTATTCATTTCTCAGGGTGGACCATCAATTTAAGGTTTACATAAGCAATAACTATTTATTTTCTATGCTAAAGATGAACTCATCCCTTATGAGAATAAACTTTTCATATGTTCCAAACAGCCATTAAGAAAAAGTAACTTGATAAGGTTATATCACTATGAAAGTAATGGAGCATTTTCCGACAACATCATCTTTCTGTAAGGAAGAAAAGAATGCTTTCTGTCTTATGTCTCTTGAAGTTACTGCTGCAAATAATTCCATAATTTAGCTAAAATTCACTGAAAGTTCAAAAATAATTTTTACATGAAATCAAAAAATTATAAGTCAGAGGCAATGCAAAGGAGAAATACTCCCTTTGTTACTGTTGATCTACTTGGCCACAATATATCTGAGTTTTCCTCCTTTTATTTGAAAAGGTATTTTATATATATATATTTGAAATATATATATATTTAAAATGGCGACTGGTGGCCAGCCAAGAAAGAGTCTTCCATAATATCGTTTTCCAAAAACTGAAAATATACTTTAACTTGAAGGGTACTAGGGCACACTTCCAGATTAGGCATTTTCTTTCAGTTAAAAATCATAATTGGCCGGGCGCGGTGGCTCACGCCTGTAATCCCAGCACTTTGGGAGGCCGAGGCGGGTGGATCACGAGGTCAGGAGATCGAGACCCTCCTGGCTAACACGGTGAAATCCTGTCTCTACTGAAAATACAAAAAATTAGCTGGGCATGGTGGCGGGCGCCTGTAGTCCCAACTACAGCTAATCGGGAGGGTGAGGCAGGAGAATGGCGTGAACTTGGGAGGCGGAGCTTGCACTGAGCGGAGATCGCACCACTGCACTCCAGCCTGGGCGACAGAGCAAGGCCAGATTCCGTCTTAAAAAAACAAACAAACAAACAAAACCATAATTGACACAAGAGATCAGGTAATAAATTCTAAAAACAAACCCCAGTTCTCAACAAAGAGGCCCTTACAGTCAGGTCTCTCTCCATCTTAAGATGTCTTTTGACCTGATTCTTTTATGTATTTCCTATTGATGATGCCAATAGTCACATCTTAGCTAACCTAGGCTTTTTAAATAGCTATAGAGATCTGTGTGTCACTTGATGGTTTAAGTTTGTAGGTTAGCTCTTGAGGGACCTTGATTTCCTCCTAAACACTGAAATCAGAGCACAATGTGATTATGATCTTGGGGTCTGAACAGCCAGGTTTCCCAAAGGGACAATTAATGGAGAAGGAGTTAAACGTACTGTCCCATTAGCCTCAGAACCTCAGAATTGCAAAGGACCTTAAAGGTCATCTGATTTAACCACTATCTGATTTTATATTATACTTAAATAAAGACAAAAACAAAACTAGAATTCTCTGTTATTGATAGCTAAACAAACTATCAATTTCTGTAGCCAATCATTGTATTTTCAAAGCATGCACAATTGTCAACTGATTAATCACTATTTTAACCTGTAAGTTATTTCTAGGCTGGTGTTGAGTACTTCTAAGTATTTTTGGGGGGTGGTTGATAAGGATAGGTGGAAATACAGAATTGTAATGCAGTGTTCTTCTAACATTATACTTAAAAATAGAAAGTACTCAGGTAAGCACAGAAAAAATGACTAGAAGAAACTACATCAAGATATTGTCAGTGGTTATCTCTAGCACTGGGATAATGAGTTAACTTTAAATTCATTTAAAAAAATCTACAAAAATAAACACATTCATTTAAAAATTTTTGGAAAATGTGGAAAAGCCTGGAAAGGAAAATTAAAATCACTTGTAGTTTCAGCACTCACCCCAAATCATTTTTGACATTGGGACATATTGTTATTTTCCTATCTATAAGTATGAATATGTTACAACATGTGAATCATAAGGTATATACTACTTAGGAGCTTATTTTCCAAGTATATACCACTTAGGAACTTATTTACCTAAAGTATTTTCTATGCCATTAAGTATTTTTCTAAAGCATGAATTTGTATGAATTGTATATCCTTACAAAAGCATAAAGAATGCTTTTGTATGAATATATAATTTACTTTGGCAATTCCCTATTTTTGGCTATTTAGTTTTTTTTTTTTTTACTGTTAAGAGTGTAGCTGTGATGAATATTCTCGAACATAAGTCTTTGTATATCACTCTGCCTGTTTCCTTAGGAAAACCACCTAAAGGGGAATTCCTGACTACAGCCACTGTGAAAGCTTGTGAAATATACTAGCAAACTGCCTTCCAGAGAGTACCAGCTGCACTCTGTTGTACAGTGCTCAGTTACACAGATTTTCATATTTTTCTTTGTATCTTTCTCTATTTTCTTAATTATCAATAATTACCACATATACTTTCATCATTAGAACAACACCAGTTTTTCTAACCTGTGCTGACCTGTTCTTGAAATTTGGCCCTCTCAATTCCCTCTTAGATTTTCATCAATATACCTCCTTTCAAAAATTTTCCTAGGTTGTCATCAATGTTTCCTTATGAGAGCCATAAACGTTTTATTTGTTAATTTGTCTCTGATAACCAAAGCATTCCATGGATAGAAAAGGACTTCCTGGCCTTCCTAGTTTCCTGATGGTCCCAGAGGCTTTGGAGTACTTTTTTTTTTTTTTTGAGATGGAGTTTCACTCTTGTGGCCCAGGCTGGAGTGCAATGGTACGATCTCAGCTCTTTGCAACCTCCACCTCGTGGGTTCAAATGATTCTCCTGCCTCAGACTCCTGAGTAGCTGGGATTACAGGTGCCCACCACCACACCCAGCTAAGTTTTGTATTTTTAGTAGAGCTGGGGTTTCACTATGTTGGCCAGGCTGGTCTCAAACTCCTGACCTTAGGTGACCCACCTGCCATGGCCTCCCAAAGTGCTGGGATTACAGGTTGAGCCACCGCACCAGGCCTAGAGTCCTTTAAGAATGATCACCACCACTGTCAAAGAGGGCCACTCACCAGAAGTCAGGTTTCTTTCTTCTGACTACCCTCACTTGCTATTTTCTTTTTGTTATTCCAGTCTTTATCAATCACACAAGCAATATTATGTACTTTGCTACCTCTCATGGATACAACATGACTTTAATAAACACTTTTTTAAAAGGTACTAATGCTCATTGTACAATATTCAAGATGAGCACACGGTGCAGAGTGAGCATCCTGGTTCTCATTTCTTGCTGTAATGAGAACACTTCTGGTATTTCACCAACAAGTTCTTTATTCACCAACAACTTATAAATAAGTTTCAATTTATGAAACTTGATGAACTATATTAATGAATTTCTTAAAGAATCTCTCTTTCATTCCCATAGTTAATTAAATTCACATGTTTACTGTGTGCTCACTGTGCTCAATTCTACTTAAAGAATGTACACTGTAAATAATAGACATGCTCTATGTCCTCATGTAGCTAACCTGGCCAGGAAGAGGGGCTCATAACAGCATATAAACATATAAGTAGAATATGTAAGTGTAAATTGTTGTAAGTGTTACAAAGAAGAATCAGTTTTATTAAGACCACTTGGGCCAGGTGCGGTGGCTCCTGCCTGCAATCCTAGCACTTTGGCAAGGTGAGGCGGGAGGATCACCTGAGCCTAGGAGTTTGAGACCAGCCTGGGCAACATGGGGATACCCTGTCTCTCCAAAACAAAAATAATAAAAAATAAATAAATTAGCCAGGCATGATGCCATGCATCTGTAGTCTCAGCTACTCAGGCGGCCGAGGTAGGAGGATCACTTGAGCCTGGGAGTTCGAAGCCTCAATGAGCTATGATTGTGCCACTACACAGAGCAAGGCTCTGTCTCAAAACAAAACAAAGACCACTTTGTCACTGAGTATGATTTGCTCTGTGTTTATTTGCTAATTTCTTTGGATTTTTGTATCAATATTTAGCAGTGATATCAGTTCATATGTTTTTTGTTTGTCCTATTTTTTTTCCCAGTTTGGGGGTGAGTCTTATCTGATTATGTTTTTTTAAAAGTAAAAGCTTTCTTCTTATGTCCTCAAATAGTTGCAACAACATCAGAATAATCTATTCCTTAAGGATTTGAAGATATTACCTTTGGAACTCTCTAGGCCCGGTTCTCTTTTAGGATATAGCTTTTTAACAATTCCTTTGTTTCCTCCGTAGTTATTTTCATTAAAAAATAAGCAATGTATTCAAATTTATATATATGCATATCTATCGTTTCTATTTTGGGGTATTTGTGGTTTTTCTTTTTTTCTGATGGAGGATCTATTTTACTGTCCTTTTTTTTTTTTTTTTTTTTGAGATGGAGTCTAGCTCTGTCACCCAGGCTGGAATGCAGTGGCGCGATCTCGGCTCACTGCAAGCTCTGCCTCCCGGGTTCACGCCATTCTCCTGCCTCAGCCTCCCCATTAGCTGGGACTACAGGCACCTGCCACCATGCCCCGCTAATTTTTTGTATTTTTTAGTAGAGACGGGGTTTCACTGTGTTAGCCAGGATAGGATGGTCTCGATCTCCTGACCTCGTGATCCGCCCACCTCGGCCTCCCAGAGTGCTGGGATTACAGGCGTGAGCCACCGCGCCCGGCCTATTTTTTTGTCTTTTAAGAATACATTGTTATGTTTAGTTATAAATCCATTACTTTTTTCTATTTCATCAATTTTTGCCTTTTTAATTAATTTTAATTATTTCTGCTTTCCTTAGTTTTATTTATTTTTTCTAATTTCTTGAGTGCTTAATTGACTTACATTTAAAGCAATCAATTTCTCTGAGTACAGCATTAGTCAGAAACTCTAGGTTTAATATTAAGTGTTTTAATAATAATTAAAAAATATGCTGCAATTAAATCTTGGTTTCTACTTTGCACAGCTGCAGTTTAAGGGTACTGTTAACATTTCCAGGTGGTAGGGTTTTATTGGTTTCTATTTTTGTTATTATTTTTCTGTTTTTATTTCACCGTGATCTGAGGATGTGGTCTGTACTCTTTCAACTTCCTGGAATTTATCAAGGATTTCTTCATGGCCAATTATATGATCAACTTTTGTAAATGTTACACAGGCACTTAAAAGAAAGTTTATTCTCTGTTTTCAGGCTTTAGAGTTCAATATTAGAGGTACCAGTTCATGATTAATTATTCAGATCCTCTGTCTTTATATGGTTTTCTGTCTAATTATCTTCCATGAGCTAAGTCTCCTAAACACCTTATATTTCTGTTAATGTAGTTTTGCATTTTCTGCAGTTTTTCTATTGCATGTTGGATGTGATATTTTTGTGGATTGTGCTCTTTTTGTCAGGATAAATTACCCCTTTTGTCTCATTTAATATCTTCTGCCTTAATTTTCATTTAGTAATATCATGACCTGCTTTGTTTTACTTTCAACCTCATTTATTTTGTTTTAGATGAAAATTTATGCATGTAGCCAAAACACTTTGCAACCTGCAAGGGCCAATCAGAAAGGGTGCTGGCCCTGGCACTGCTGGAAGAGGGTCCTGGAGGGCTCCTGTCTTAGTACTTATGACAGGGCTGGAGTTGAGAGGAGGAGATCTTAGGGGAAGGAAGCATGGTGGCTGCTATTCTAATAACCCTTACAGCTGTACTAGTGCAAATTGGCTGAATCCAACTTCAGAATCATTTTCAAAATCAATCTGGAAGTTTCCCTGACATCCAATTTTAGAATGTTTCTTTTTTCTTTTTTTTACTAGGTAAACGTATTCCATTTACATTTATTATCATAACTGCTACACATTATCTTAATTCTGTTATCTTACATTCCTATTTAAAGTTGGCTTCATTTTCATGATTTTCCTATATAAGGTACATTTTGTTTCTTAGTTGTCTGCTTTTGTTTTCCCTATTTGGTAATTTGGAAAGAAACAAATATAAAGTTCTCTTTCTGTTCTCTTGATCTACAGCATACCTGAATATAGCACAGAGTACATTTGTTTCTCTAAGTAACTATCAAAAACACAAATTTACTAGTACAAAGGAGAGAACTAGTTGATGAGATGGGAACATGAAAACCCAGCAG
This sequence comes from Colobus angolensis palliatus, assembly GCF_000951035.1. Classification (NCBI taxonomy): domain Eukaryota; kingdom Metazoa; phylum Chordata; class Mammalia; order Primates; family Cercopithecidae; genus Colobus; species Colobus angolensis. The sequence continues at coordinate 639,907 of NW_012116810.1, read as the reverse complement.
CTCATTAACATGGAGGCTACACGCTGCCCCAGGGGTAGGAGTACGGCCTTCCAAGTCATGGCAAACAGCACGCGATGCGTGGGCCATCTGACTGGCAAAGAGGAAATGAAGGAAGATTTACAAATACATTTTTATAAAGGGAATTTCCTAAATGATTAGTGAGATCTCTTAGTGTTGGTATATATGAGTGAGAGTGTGTGTGTGTAGGGGTGGGGGAAAGAGAGAGAGAGAAAGAGAGAAAGGGGCAGGGACAGAGAGACAGAAAGAGACAGAAAAGGAGAAGGGAGTGAAGATACATTAAAAAATACATAGTGGGCTTATCTAAGCACTATTTTCATCTCTAACAAGGTGCCTCTGGAAAAACAGGGTAAATAGGTTGGTAAACAATGAATGCAAGAAATGTGGTATTTAAGAAAATCATACTGCTTACATCTACATTTCCTATTAGTCATATTACAAAGTTTTTAAAGAAAATATTAATAGTATAGGTCTTGCTAACCAATTCCTGACACAAGAGTTTCAATTGAGATCATTAATTTGTTTCTCTTTTAAGATTTTCAATTACTTATCAACAAAATATCTTTGAATTGTCAGGGAGCAAATAAAGTTATCAAGAAGCAAAAAATCCTTAAATGTATTTGTAAAAGAATTAAATATCTAACCAACTGCAGTAATGGACAGGCAATGTATAATTTTTATAATTTAGACTCAGTTTCTTCCTGTAGATCAGAGCTGAAAAATATAAACAATGAGAAAGGAGTAGAATGCTTAAGTATTTTCCTTCAAACCTCATTTATGACTCAGCACAGTTCAATTAAAGAGTAAGAAAACAAAATACGACTTTACCTAGAAGTGCCACCAGGGTTAGCAGAATCACCATGTGCTTCATTCCTTTTCTTTTGTAGAAATACAGGAGAATGCAGAAAATTAATATTTCTAAAATCTAGAAATGAAAAAGATGAAAAAGAGTAAGTTATTCTACACAAAGTCTTCAAAATGTCACACTTCTCATTTTGATTTTTGCAGCAGTTCTCATATGAGAGTTGAGGGTGACTGAGGTTCTTAGGGACGACACCGGAGAGCAGCATAAGCACCTCGGCCATCCGGACCCGGAGCTCGAACACCCCTCTCCGCCAGTGATGACCAATCTAGATCTCCAGTCCTAACCTCCCTGGGAGTTCAGCCTCATTTCCCCAAGTATCTATGGGACATTTCCATATGCATGTTTAATAGACATGCCACAGTAATGTGGGTAACACTTCCCACTTGATTCTCTACCTTCCCAGCTTGTTCCTTCAGGGCCTTTGCCCTCCAGTTAGTAGCATTCCCACACTCCCTGTTGCACAAACCCCAAACCCCTCCCTTTCCCTCACTCCCTGCCTTCCTCTCTAGACAGCTGCATTTGCTTCTAACTCATCTCTGATTTTACTCTTGCCTCTCTATAATCCAGCCATTCCACAGCCAGAGGAATCATTTAAAAACACAATTTGGATAATGAAATATTTTATTCATGGAGAACATATATGATACACATCAAAGGGATTTAGATAATATGACAGACACTCACAGATTCTCTATCCAAACTAACAAACAGAACCTACTGACACCTCTGAAGTTGCTCATGTGCCCCTCTCCAGCTGCACTCCCCTCCTCCTTCAACCTCCCCAGGAATCACTACGCTGAAAATTTGTGTTTATTATTCACTTTCTTTATAGTTTATCGCATTTCTATGTGTCCCTAAATGGTACCCAGTTTATTTTTGCACATTTGGACTTTATACAAGTGGACTCACACTTGCTTTCACTTGTTTGCTTTTTTTCGCCATGTATTATATTTGTGACATTCTTCCAGGATGATGCATGTAGTAAAAATATAAACTAGAACCATTCATTCCTTTGCTGAAACCTCCTGTGGTTTCCTACCACATTTAGAATAAAATCCAAACTCCCTTCTGTATCACAAAGTTTTAAGCAACTCCCTGGACCTCACTTTGTACCACTCACTCTTGGATGGTCCACTCTGTGCCAGCCTCATGGCAATTTTTAAAAATTCTTTTTTTTTTCCTAGTTCTTTGCCATCTTCAGATTGCTCCTGCCTGTGGGCCTTTGCACTAACTGTTCACTCTGCCTGGAATGCTCTTTCACTGATCTTTGCACAATGGCTCCTCCAAGTCACTCAGCTCACAGGTCAAATGCCACCTCTCTGAGAGTTCTTCTCTGACTCTTCTGATCTAACGGAGCCACTCATTATCCTGTCACACCCCCAGCTTCAGGTCGCTGTGGAGCATTTTGCCATCATCATTTCTTGTTCATATGTTTATGTGTTTCTTGTCTGTCTTCCCTACTGGAATGCCAGCCCTAGAACAGGAATCTTACCCACTCTTTTTGCCACTCACTATCTGGTGCCTGGCACACAGTTGGTCACTCAATGAGTACTGATGGAATTAATGAGTAAATCACACCTCAAATTTATTATGAATAAGTCACCAAAAAAGACCTAATGTCTGAAAAAGTGACTGTTCAATAAATATTAATTGACTAAAAGTCTAAAATGTTCCTGTCCTTAAGAACTTTAGTGTAATTTTGAGTTCTCAGTTTTACTTTTGTTTTAACTTTTTTTTTTTTTTGGAGATGGAGTCTCACTCTGTTGCCCAGACTAGAGTGTAATGGCTCGATCTCGGATCACTTAAACCTCTGCCTCTTGGGTTCAAGTGATTCTCTTGCCTCAGCCTCCCAAGTAGCTGGGATTATGGGTGCCTGCCACCACACCCGGCTAATTTTTGTATTTTTAGTAGAGACAGGGTTTTGCCATGTTGGCCAGGTTGGTCTTGAACTCCTGACCTCAAGTGATCCACCTGCCTCAGCTTCCCAAAGTGCTGGGATTGTAGGCATGAGACACCGCGCCCAGGCCAGGCTATTATTTTTGACGAGATGGTATTCTTGGGCTGAATTCGTAAGTGTGAATGTTTACTCTTCTAACAGCACAGTACCTGTTTTTTTTCTCTTTTTTTTAACCACAGGAGTTAGGGACTTCACTATTTATAGGAATGCATTCTACCTACAACGCCTTCTCTAAATCAACTTAAATTTGTTTCCATTCAAGGATTTGCTTGTGGGTTTGTTTTTTTCTCTAATCCTTTGTGGGCATGGGAAACAGCAGGCCCTTATCTTCCCCATTAAAAAACCTTTTCATCTAATATGGAAGATGAAATCATCCCTTTGTCTTTTCTTCTCCTGGTAAATTAAAGCAATTATTTTAACTGTTTCTTACGGGACTTATTTGCCAGACCTTTAATTTAATTGAGTAGTGCTCAAAAGCTATTAAACTTGTATCTCTTTGCCTTCCCTAAAATGGCCATCAAAACATTGGATGTCCTAATTTCTGTGCATTTCGCCAATTGTTAACAGAAATATCCCTCTGGGCCTGGTCTCACCTCCACCACGGGCTTCCATTTCTCACATGAGACAATTATAGACAGTTTACAGCAGCGTTTGAGCCTCTGTATTTGTTGTGGGAGAAAAGAAAGCTCTTCCTGCGTTAACACACAGAGCCTGTTAGGTAAATCGATTATCATGCTGATTATTAATTTTTGCAGGTATTTGTTATCAGTTCTAGAAACCATGTATGACTTTTTTCATGTGTGGGCAAATTCCATCTCTGTGGCTTCAGATAAATAAAACATGAGTTCTCATTATTCACAGAATAACTATAGTTGCCCTGGTTCTGCCTTGTGGCAAGAAGTCACACAGCTCCTAGGAATAAAATATTAAAGCAATATGAATTAATGCTGATTTTTTTTCTAGCAACATTTTTTTTTCTCCCTGAAAACATCAATATTAAAGAAGCTGTGATTTCTGCAGCTTGTGGTGCCCCAGGAAGAGGCTGCATTATTGATTGCAATCTCACAGGTTAGAAAAAGTAACAGCATTTACTGAGTCCCCCTCACCCGTGCGCTGTTCTCAGAGCTTCCTGTTACGAATTCATTGAATCCTCAAAATCACTTAGGAGGTAGGTGCTATCATCGGTTTACAGGTGAGAAAACTGAGGCTCAGAGGGGCAAAATGATGCAGCTCTGATAGGCAGCATGATGGCCCCATAGGATTCCCTGGTCTAATCTCCAGAAGCTGTGAAGATGTTACTTTACATAGCAAAGGGGTTTTGTATTAGGTTGGTGGGTTGGTGCAATTCTTCCTTCCTTTGTTTTCTGTACTAGATCAGAGGAAAAGTTCCTGGGCCTTGTACCTGTGAGGTTTCCATTTAATGTAAGCCTTGAAGGAAAAACAGACAATTTTCAATTTTTCCCACTGAAAATAATCAATGGGAAAAACCTCAATTACTTTTGCACCAACCTAATACAAAGAGCACTGGCAGCTGAAGGGGCGTGTGGCAAAAGAGACAGACAAAATTTTAGCACTGGATGCCCCACTGCCAGTACCAATATCTGAGCCCGATTTGACCTCATCTTGCCTCACCAAGTTCTCAAACGCATAGCCTGTGGCCATAGCATATGGCTTCTCTGTCCAAAAGAAATGAGCTCTGCAAAGTTTCTCTCTAAGGCCATATTTAGACAAAGATCTGATCCTTGGTGGTCAGTTTATTAATTCTGCAGAGAGGCATTGAGTGAGGTGTATTGGCATGTGCACCCCAGAAGTGAACAAACTGGTTTTGAGTTTTGGCTTTATCACTTAGTACTTATGTGACCTTAAACAAGTTCCTGGGCCTTCCCCACCTCAACTTCCCCATCCATTAAACGCAGAGGATAACAGTGTCCCATGTATAGGGCCAGTGTGCAGGTAAAGAGCAGAATGTAATCTGAGCTAGACGTAGGGCTCAGCCACTCAGAGAGTGGCTGCTGCTACCAAAGAGGTGGACTCTTGTGTGGATGCACAAGTGCTATTTGCATTCAGACAATAAAGCAAATAACATCATGCCATAGATATTGATGTCCTATAAAAACATACAGTTTTCTCCCTTAGGTTTCTAATACTCGATGGTGGATTTTGTCGCAGTTTTGCCAGAAAGGCTGGCTTAATAATCAGGTTTAGGGTACAGGATGACACCAAATGTCAGGCTTGGCCCCAGCATCTGCTGATTTAATTTTTTTGTCTGAGAGAAAATGAGCAATGTGCAGATTATTTTGTGAAGGATTTTATGTTCACAAAAGAGGTTTCCATTTGAATAGTCTTTTGGAAAATCTGGGTGAGCAAAATAGCCATGACCAAGCCTGCCAAAGAACATGAAGTAATTGAGAATTAGGGCTGCATTTTCTAACGTGGTTTTTGCAGAACACGTTTGCTCAAAGGTATTACTCAACAAAAGGTCCTTCCAAGAAAAGGGCCTCATGGTCAAAGTAGCCTGGGGCATGTAGGACGAACAAAATCAAACCTTTCTCATTCTTACAGGATTTCTGGCTTTTAACATGCTAACAGAGATGATGAATTTCTCAGACAGGCCATGTTATGCAGAATTTTCCTCACCTAGTTTGACCTTGAAAATCCCACTCCTCTTTGTGTTTTGGCAATGATCGGGATTGTCCGTCTGCGGCAGACAGGCTGGGAAAGGCTGTTTTAGTGGGTGAGTGGAGGGCACTTTATTCTTCTCTGGGGGGTATACACTGGGCTTCTCAAATCTTCCCTCCTTTCTTTTCTGTACCAGATCAGAGGAAAAGCTACTGAACCTTGTCCCTGTGAGGCTTCCATTTAATGTAAGCCTTGAAGGAAAAACAGACATCTGTCTGGGGCACGCAAACACGCAAAACAAGGGGTTGATGTGAGCCAGTGGGTGCTGCAATATTTTAATTCCTTTTGTGAGAAATATAAAAGGTATTCAGGCTTATAAATATTTTAGAAGTTATTTGATCAGTCCCGAAAGCCAATTCAGGTGCTCTTATTTATACTTGGTATAATACATAGAGTTAGATGAATGATATGTCAAAGAATAGTCTTAATTACTGTAATTATTATCTTTGCAGTCAGGGCTTGCAGAAAAGCATAGAATTTGCCATATCTGAGGATTAAATATTACTTAGGTGTTTAACAGATTCAAACCAAATTTCAGCTCACAATCTTAGTATAAAATGCATCACTTCTAGAGTCTTTAGAGATGCAATTATATAATGGATTAAATTACAAATGAATATAATATAGATCTATTCCCCTTAGGGTCTAATGCCAACAGTGTTATTCAAAAGTAATTTTATTAAAGGTTTATTTTATGCTATGTTATAAATACCTGAAATTATTTACATTTTTCTCTGTGGCATTTACTTTCAAATATACTTTCTTTATCTTAATATGATTTTTTAGATATATGGGTTTCTCCCAGAACTGTAAAATTCCTGCTACGGGAATTCCTGTCTCTAAACTTGGTGTCTAATCAACACTTAATGGATGAGTGAATAAATGGATGAATAAATTTATTTTAAGAGTTGATTTTGGAAAAATGGCAAACTGCAACTCATCTCAGTACTTTTTATGGAAATACACAGTTTAATAAAAAGTAGTTTGGATCTCTTCAAATGTTTTCTCTGGTATTAAAACAATACAAGATATAGCATCATTAAACAATACTGTTTATTCCAGGAAATAAGTCTTGATGCATCTTTAATATACAAAGGATTTAACTCATGCCATTAATTTTCTGGTTTCAGGCTATGTGACCCTTTTCTTAACTAGATGAAGAATTTATTTTGCCTGCAGGCAAAGAGTAATAATTTGTTGGTAGGTAAAGAGTAATAATTTGGTAGGCAAAGAGTAATAATTTGTTGGTAGGCAAAGAGTAATAATAATAATAATTTGGTAGGCAAAGAGTAATAATTTGTTGGTAGGCAAAGAGTAATAATTTGTTGGTAGGGCTTCAAGGCTGGACTATCATGAAATTTTCTGTAAAGTATAAAAGACAGTAAATCACAGAGATCTAGTGCTTATCATTGACTGACAAAAGCTGTGATAATTAAAGAACTGAGTGCGGCATAGAAGTAGGAAGATAATGGGGCAGAGGGGTTGACACAAAGTATGACAGACCCGAGGAAGGCGATCTGAGTTGGGAAGCCCAATCTTTTTTTTTTTTTTTTTTTTTTTTTTGAGGCGGAGTCTTGCTCTGTCACCCGGGCTGGAGTGCGGTGGCCGGATCTCAGCTCACTGCAAGCTCCGCCTCCCGGGTTTACGCCATTCTCCTGCCTCAGCCACCTCGCGCGGCTAGTTTTTTGTATTTTTAGTAGAGACAGGGTTTCACCGTGTTAGCCGGGATGGTCTCGATCTCCTGACCTCGTGATCCGCCCGTCTCGGCCTCCCAAAGTGCTGGGATTACAGGCTTGAGCCACCGCGCCCGGCCCGGGAAGCCCAATCTTAAAGGCTGAAGGAAGGCAGGGGTGAGGGAAGAGCTAGGAAGTGACAGCACTAGGGTAGAAATAAGGCCTATGAAAATAGATTTTGGGGCCATAACGTATGAGGATCAGGGATTTAAATAGGCAGGGCACTGTGACTGATGGCCTGATTGATTCATTGATCAACCAGTACTAGTTCATGTCCTGAAGAAGTGCAGGGTCTTCTGAAATAAGACAGGCAGGTAAATAGATAAAGAGGTCCAATCTGAGCCATGCCGATGAGGGTAAGTTTTCAGGGGTCATAAGGAGATGGGGCTGTGGGTCAAAGGAGGTAGGGGAGGCAGACAGGTACAACAGCGCTGCCTTATATGGGCGGAGGGGGCTCACTGGTCAGATTTATTAGGAGGAGCTTGTTTATTAGGAGGAGCTTGTACCAGTGTTGATGAACAACAGGGGAGGCAGCCTTGTTAAGAGCCTGCTGACACAGTTCAAACAAGAGATGGTGGAAGCCTGAGTTAATGCAACAGGAATGGGAATGTGAAAAAGGGGTCAAGTTCAAGAGACTTTACATTTCCAAAAGGATCAGGGGTAGGAGTGAGGAATGAGGGTGGAGGAGAAGTCATGTGTAGTTTAGGTTTCCAGTAAGGGAGGCTGACATGGAAGAGAAGAGAGAGTCTGGGAGAGAAGATAGTTTGTTTTTTGATATGTTACAATTGAGGAGACGATGGGACGCCCAGGCAGGGATGAGTAATATGTGGACAGATGACAATATAGATCTGGAGCCCAGGAGGTGCCTGGGAAGGAGAGGTAGGTCTGGATTAAGAAGTCTTTAAAAAGGGTGCTGGTGGGTGGGCAATGGGATTCTTTTAGAAGACCTTGGAAGAGTGTGCAGCATCAATAGAAGTGAGGCAGAGGAAGAGGAGGTGCTCAAGAGTCTGGCACGGATTAGTTAGAGAGGAAGAAGAGAAACAGGGAAAACATTTGGAGGAAGCGAGGAGGAGAGAGGTTCTAGAAGATGATGGGCCAGGGAGTAAATGCTGCATAAGGTTCGAGAAGAATCAGGATCAAAAAAAGCAATTCCTTTGGCAATTCATGGAGAGGGATTTACTTCTCCAGACTTCTCCTACACCCTAATTCGGCACTCCTAGTCCCCTTCCCGTTGGGAATGTAAAGCCTCTAGAACTTGGCCCTTTTCTACATTCCCATTCCCATCGCATTAATTCAGGCTTCCATCATCTCTTGCTTAGACTGTGTCAGCAGCATCTTAACAAGGCTGCCTCTCCTTTCTGTTAATCATCAACACTGTGGCTACAAGCTCCTCCTAATAAACAAATCTGACCAGTGAGCCCCCTCCAGCCACATAATGCAGGCTATTGTATCTGTCTGCTGTTCCCTCTACTGGCAAAATCCCCTACCTCCTTTGACCCACAGACCCATCCACAGATTGATATGATTGAAGAGTCAGTGGGAGCTGAGGAAGTGGACAGGGCCAGCAAGAGTAGACTATTTGCAGACATTCTTGGTAGTAAATGGCAGGAGTGAAATTGGGCAGTTTTTTTAAAAGGGTGTGTAGTGTATGAGAATTTTTTTTAAAATAGAGAAACCTAAGTATCTTTGGAGGGCAAGAGAAAGGAGTAGAAAAGGAAATGAAAGTGAAAAGATCTGTAGATATTTGTGTTCTAGTGGTCAGAATACATATCAGAAATGGTAGGATATGTAGAATTCTTGTCATACACACTAGGAACTGCTTCAGTCGTGTACTTAGAGCAAATTTAATCAGTAGACACATCCCTGTAAATGCCAATGTCACACTTTTCAATACTAGGCATATAAAGTGGGATCATACTATTTTACCTGTTTTAATGGCAGAAGGTTAGACCAGTTAGCGTTTGAGGTCACTTCTAATCCTAATAGTGTATAATTCTGTGTGCTTGGATTATTTTTTTTTCTCTTTGTCTTGAGACAGGGTCTCACTGTGTCACCCAGGCTGGAGTGCACAGCTGCAATCATGGCTCACTGCACCCTTGACCTCCTGGGTTCAAGATCCTCTCATCTCAACTCCCAGTAGCTGGGACTGCAGGTGCATACCACCATGCCTGGTTAGTTTTTAAAATTATTTATAGAGATGAGGTCTTGCCATGTTGCCAGACTGGTCTCAAACTCCTGGGCTCAAGCAATTTTCCCACCTTGGCTTCTTGAACTGTTGGGTTACAGACATACGCCACCATGCCCAGCCTGATTCTTTTTATTGTTTTCACAACTATTTTACCAAACTAGTTCTTGGTTAAATGCTCAGCTAGACTATCCCAGCTTTCTTCTTATTACCTACCCTACCTAGAATATTATTATTCCCCAATCTGTACCAACTTCTGTGACAAGTTGCATATCAACCCTTTTGATCATATTCTCTTTATACCTACAGATACAGCCACTGCATCAAGCGAGATAACCCAGTTAACGCCTTCATATTTCTCTATCAGCTCATTTCATTCTTTTTATTTTTTTGAGACAAAGTTTCGCTCTTGTCACCCAGGCTGGAGTGCAATGGCACCATCTTGGCTCATTGCAACCTCCACCTCCCAGGTTCAAGCGATTCTCCTGCCTCAGCCTCCCAAGTAGCTCGGTTTACAGGTGTGTACTACCACTCCTGCTAATCTTTGTATTTTTAGTAGAGATGGGGTTTCACCATGTTGGCCAGGCTGGTTTCGAACTCCTGACCTCAAGTGATCTGCCCTCCTCGGCCTCCAAAAGTGCTGGGATTAAAGGCGCGAGCCACTGTGCCCAGCCTCATTTGATTCTTTTACACATCTGTTGGCATTGTAGCACTGTTGTGTGCTCCTCTCAGATAATCTGTGGCATTGATCTCAACAAGGACTTTAAAAAAATTAATAAATCACTTTAATCTTTTTCACTGGAAAAATTAAAGATATAAAATTTAAAGCATAATAAAAGAAATATACAAGTTTAAATATTTTGTATTGGTTGACAGTACTAATGGGAATATAAATGAATATGGAAATTCTGGAGGGCAGTTTGTCTACATCTATCAAGTTTTTTAAAAAAATTATTATACTTTATGTTCTGGGATACATGTGCCAAATGTGCAGTTTTGTTACATGGGTATACACATGCCATGGTGATTTGCTGTACCCATCAACCCATCACCTACATTACATATTTCTCCTAATGCTATCCCTCATGCTCATCATCACTGGCCATTAGAGAAATGCAAATCAAAACCACAATGAGATACCATCTCACGCCAGTTAGAATGGTGATCATCAAAAAGTCAGGAAACAATAGATGCTGGAGAGGATGTGGAAAAATAGGAACACTGTTGGTGGGAGTGTAAATTAGTTCAACCATTGTGGAAGACAATGTGGCGATTCTTCAAGGATCTAGAACTAGAAATACCTTTTGACCCAGCAATCCCATTACTGGGTATTTATCCAAAGGATTATAAATCATTCTACTATAAAGACACATGCACACATATGTTTATTGCGGCACTATTCACAATAGCAAAGACTTGGAACCAACCCAAATATCCATCAACGATAGACTGGATTAAGAAAATGTGGCACATATCTATCATGGAATACTATGCAGCCATAAAAAACAAGGACTTTTTTGAAGAGAACCCCTATTTTGAATAAAGTTCAGTAAAGCAAAATGTGTCCTCAAGTATTGTCCCTTCAACTTGGAAGGGAATGTTTTGTTTTACTCTGAGTTATCCTAAAACATGTTGCTTTGGAACTTGCTGGATTAATTGATGTGGAAATTGTTCCAGGAAAGGATACCTGGGAAACTAAGGGTGCTTCTATTGCTGACTTAGTATTTCAAATACTTTGGTGTCGGTCAAATACATTTAGATTTTAATAAGATATTAGTGCTGGTAAGGAAAAGGTTATGTTCTCTAATATCTGCATGTACTAGTGGTCTGGATAATACAGATTTGGGGATAGTAAAATATTTAGAATTCTTACCACATAGATCAGGAACTGCCATCCGACAAAGTAATACTGCACTGTTCTTGCTGAGATTGCCTGAGTTATATTTGGAGCAAAGTTCACCAGTAAATATGTTCCTGCAAATGCCAATGTCATACCTTTAAATAAAATTGAAAAGAAAAACCAGATTGAAACCAACCTAAAGCTTTTTGTTGACGCAGACAATGCCTAGAGACTGAGCATTACTTGTAAACTTGCCAGTCGCCCCTCCCTATTATACTCTGTTTCATCAAACCATCCCTGGATAGCATCCACATTCACCTGAAGGCATTCCCTTTACAGGGGAATAGAGCTGGGGGATGGATGGGGTAGGACATAACCTCCAATTTTTCTCTGTTGTTCTGGACGACTCCCGGCCTCTTCAGGGAAGCTTTTCCCAGTGATCGGGAAGATCAGTATATGTGCTATGAAGATGTGAAAACACATCCTAAGCTGACCGTTTCCTCGTGGGCCAGTAAGTGCATGATGGATCTAGACATGTCTAGATCTGTCTAGATCTAGATGGCACAGTCCAGAGGACAGGGAAATCCATCACGTGATGATCTGCTCTATGCTCACTCATCCCTGGAGACTTCAACACACTCAGGTGATTTAATAATTTGAAACTCTGGTAATGAGCATCTTTAATCACTGCCATTTATTGGATTCGTTTTAGCAGCAATAACAAAGGTGAACGCTGGCTTTGCTATAGGAATTTAATTAATCCAGCCTAGAATATAGAATTCCAAGGTTAGCTTAATAAAATAAAATAGAAACCACGTCAAAAACCTATGTAAGGAGTGTGTTACTGCCATCGGTTTAGCATTACTTAAAATGACAGAAGAGGGGTTAGGGGGTGAGGCCACCGAAGAAGGGGTGAAGGGAGGACTTGCCTTTTCAAATAATGTTGAAAAGTGCTTATTTATATATAATTAGCAGCCTGAAAAAAACCCTGATATAAGTAGTGTATTTTAGATAGCACACTTGAAAACATAATTCAACTTGTTTCATCTCTGAGGTCAGTGCTATTGTGGATATAATTTATAACCAACATTGACTCCAACCTGAAACAATTTGGTTTGTCTACAAAGTCTCACAATTTGAAGGCACCAATTTCCTGTTCCTCTTATGCAAATGACTTAGGTTTTGAACTCTAGTTCCTGGAAACAAATAGCATTTGATTTTTCGCAAAACCTAGACAACAGCAAATCAGGGTATTGTAGAAGCTACAAGGAAGTTTCCTCTAATGTAACGATTTATTCTGTAATACTTTGTGAAGACAGTTTATATGCAATCTTTAAAGCTATTTTGAATGAGAACTTTAGAAACAAAAAACAATATACATTATTAAACACTGTAATAAAAGCAAATAATAAAACCATATGTAAGAACTTGGGAGAAAATTATTCATCAGTCATGTCTTTTCTTTGGAAAAAAATTACATAATTGTTCAAAAGTAGGTCCCTAGGAGGAAGAGATTTAAAAAAACTGTTTTCTAAACTTGGTATGATAAAGTAGCGTAAATCCATTTAATATACTTTAAAATGTCTCAGATACTTGTGTTTCTTTTGTGAAATCCAAATTTCTAGTTATATCAATTTCCTCCATCAGATACTTCTTTATCTCTACTAATAGTATCTAGTTTCTATTAACTTTCTTGTATTTAAATTTAGTTTCGAGTAGGCAACACATGTATATGGCAAAATTCCAACAATACACAAGGTGGACTGGTGAAAAGTTAAATCTCATACACCCTGATGGTTCACTAGTTTTCCTCCTCAAAGTCACTACCACCACTAGTTCTAGTTCTTGGGGTTTTCTTTTCAGAGATGTTTTATGCATGTGTGTATAAGTGTGCATGAGTTTTTTTTTTTTTACATAAATAATTGCATATTATATAAGCTTTTCTGTATCTTGCTTTTTTTTTCTATTTAGAACATTTTGGAGGATACTTCACATCAATATATGCAGGGTGGTGTCATTCTTTTTAAGTCTTCTGGTATTCTATCGCACAGAGGTAGTATTGTTTACTGAATAACTTTCCAATATTGTCCCTGTTTCACATCCCGACATATCCCTCCCTACTTCACATCCACATCTGCATTTGCCTTCCATGACTGTCCCTATCAATGTATATCTTCATTGCATTTCTTTTTAAAAATTTTTAATTTTTGTGGGTACATAGGAAGTGTATATATTTATGGGGTATATTTCATTGCATTTCAAAACTTTTAAAAAATATAAAATGGCTGATGCTTTTACAGTTATTCTTTCCTTCCTTCCTTCCTTCCTTCCTTCCTTCCTTCCTTCCTTCCTTCCTTCCTTCCTTCCTTCCTTCTTTCCTTGTTTCTTTCTCTCTTTCTTTCTCAGCTTACTGCAACCTCTGTCTCCTGGGCTCAAGTGATTCTCCTATCTCAGCCTCCCGAGTAGCTGGGACTACAAGCACATGTCACCACACCCAGCTAATTTTTGTATTTTTAGTAGAGATGGGGATTCACCATGGTGGCCTGGGTGGTCTCGAACACTTGACCCCAGGTGATCTGACCGCCTCTGCCTCCCAAAGTTCTGGGATTACAGGAGTGAGCCACCATGCCCGGCTGCAATTGTACTTTCTAAGTTCCTTTCACATATATTATTTCATTTGGGCCTCACATCACTGTGCATCTGCTAAGTAACTTTATGGCAATTCAGCAGGTCACACATTCTTTCTTCTTAATAATTTTTATTTCAGCTATCTGCAATAATTACAAAGGCAGTTCTGGACAACTGCCACCAGTTGTATGCTGGTTTATTTGGCATCATTTATATTTATGTGATCTACTGTTCCCTTTATGAGTTATATGCACATTTTTCGTGTTAGTCATTTGCACTTCCTTAAATAAATTCCTTTTAAATTTATTTATATTCCACTTTTTTCTAAAAGTGATATGAAATATCAGTTCCTGCTATTTTTATTTCAGTAAAGTTACATATATTCCTTCTTTTGAAAGACACAGATTTCTGACTGAGGAAACTTGTTAGTTTACCTTCTGCTGGCCTGTTTGCCGAAAGGAGTAATCTGGACATGTAAGATCCTCTGAAAAGTCTGCTGCCAGAAGTCTCAGAGCTCTCTTGTATGTTATTTATTTCTTTTCTCCTGTTGCTTTTAGGATTCTTTATCCTTGACCTTTGGGAGTGTGATGATTAAATGCCTTGGGGTAGTCTTCTTTGGGTTGAATCTGCTCAGTGTTCTATAACCTTCTTGTATATAAATATTGATGTCTTTCTCTAGGTTTGAGAAGTTCTCTATTATTATCCCTTTGTATAAACTTTCTAATCCTCTCTTCCTCTACCTCCTCTTTAAGGCCAATAAATCTTAGATTTGTTCTTTTGAGGCTATTTTCTAGATCTTGTAAGTGTGTTCCGTTCCTTTTTATTCTTTTTTTTTTTTGGTCTCCTCTGACTGTATTTTCAAATAGCCTGTTTTCAAGCTCACTAATTCTTCTCCTTGATCATTTCTGCTGTTAAGAGACTCTGATGCATTCTTTGGTATGTCAGTTGCATTTTCCAACTCCAGAATATCTGCTTGATTCTTTTGAATTTTAAAAATTTCTTTGTTAAATTTATCTGATAGGATTCTGAATTCCTTGTCTGCGTTATCTTGAATTTATTTGAATTTCCTCAAAACAGCTATTTGAATTCTCTATCTGAAAGATTACATAACCCTGCCTCTCCGGGATTGGCCCCTAGTGCCTTATTTCATTTGTTTGGTGAGGTCATGTTTTCCTGAATGGTCTTGATGCTTGTGAATGTTTGTCAGTGTCTTGGCATTGAGGAGTTAGATATTTATTGTAGTCTTTGCAGTCAGGGCTTGTCTGTACCCTCCTTCTTTGGAAGGCTTTTTGGGTATTTTAATGAACTTGGGTGTTGTGATCTAAGTTTTTGGTCACTGTGGCCATATCTACATTAGGGGGCACTCCAAGCCCAGTAATGTTGTAGTTCTTGCATATTTGTAGAGGTACCATATTGGTGGTCTTGGATAAGATCTGGATGAATTATCTGGATTAACAGGAGAAGACTCTTGTTCTCTTCTCTTACTTTCTCCCAAACAATCTCTCTCTCTCTCCCTGTATGTATGTATGTGTGTGTGTATGTGTGTGTGTGTGTGTGTGTGTCCTGAACTGCCTGGAGCTGGGGGCGAGGGGTGGAATGACATAAGCACCCCTGTGGCCACTCCCACTGGGACTGCACTAGGTCAGACCTGAAGCCAGCACAGCACTGGATCTTGCTCAAGGCCTGCTCTATCCACTGCCTGGCTACCACCTATGTTTGCTCAAGGTCCTAGGGCTCTACAATCAGCAGGTGGCAAAGCCAGCCAGGCTTGTATCCTTCCCTTCAGGGTGACAAGTTCCCCTAGGCCCCGGGTGGGTCTGGAGATGCTGTCCAGGAGCCAGGCCTGGAGTCAGAAACCTTAGAAATTTACCTGGTGTTTTATTCTACTGCAGCTAGGTTGGCACCAAAACCACAAGACAAAGTCCTTTCTACTTGTCCCTACCCTTTCCCCAGGCAGAGGAGTCTTTCCTCTGTCCACCACCCTCAGGTACTGCCAATAGTCACATAAGGCCCAAAGGCTCTTCAGTCAGCTTATGGTGAATGCTGCCAGGCCTGGCACTACCCTTCAGGGAAGTGGGCTCTCCTGTGGTTCAGGGTAGGTCTAGAAATGTCATCCAAGAGCCAAGACCTGGAATCAGGGACCCCAAGAGCCCTCTTGGCACCCTACCCCGCTGTGGCCAAGCTGGTACTTAAGCTGCGGGACAAAATCCTTTTTATTTGTTCATCTCCTTTTCTTAAGCAGAAGGAGTCCTTCCCCACAGCCACCAGAGCTGTGAATATGCTCGGCCACACCTGAAACTAATACATCTCTGAGTCTCACCCAAGGCTCATGGTGAGTACTGTCTGGCTGCCACTGCTGATTATTCAGGGCCCAAATACTCTTTAGTCAGCAGGTGATGAATCTTGACAGGGCTAGGTCCTTCCCTTCAAGGCAGTGGCTTCTTTTCTGGCC
The DNA here is from genome assembly GCF_000951035.1 of Colobus angolensis palliatus. Taxonomy (NCBI): domain Eukaryota; kingdom Metazoa; phylum Chordata; class Mammalia; order Primates; family Cercopithecidae; genus Colobus; species Colobus angolensis. The sequence goes on along the minus strand of NW_012116810.1, from coordinate 623,550 downwards.
CAGGGTGTGCCAAGAAATGTCATCCAGGAGCTAGGGCCTGGAATGGGGACCTCAGGACTCTGCCTGATGCCCTATCCTGCTGTGGCTGAGCTGGTGTCCAAGTTGCAAGACAAAGTTCTCTTTATTCTCTCTCCTCTCCTCAAGTGGAAGAAAGGAGGCTCTCCCAGAGCTATGAGCTGTGCTGCCTGGGGCTGGGGGAGGAGTGGCGTCTGCACTCCCTTGGCTTCCCAGCTGTTGTCTCACTGGATCATATGCCCCTCAAGTCCACTGGTTCTAATCCTAGCACAGCACCAGGACTTGCCTAGGAGTTGCAGTTCTTGTGGCCATGCAGCCTTTCAAGTTTATTTAGCACCCCAGAGAAATTTTAGCCTGCGGTGGCAAGGCTTGCCAAAACTCTAGTTCACACCTCTGGGGTGGTTGATTCCTCTCTGGATAGAGCTGGTCTAAATGCTCCCTCTGTGGCCGTCAGCTGAGCTCTAGTCAGTGTTGGCAGCATTGAGTTCCAGCTCAAAGTCCCATAATCACTGTGCTCTTCTTCTCCAAGTGCGCAGATTCTCTGTGCCACTTGGCTACTGCTGGCGGATGTGGGAGAGGTGGTGTTGGTGATTCGAGACTGTCCTTCCTACCCTCTTCAGTGCCTCTTTCAGCAATATGAAGTTAACACCAGGTACTGTGATTGCTCACCTGAGTTTTGGTTCTTATGAAGGTGCTTTTTTGTGTTTAGATAGTTGAAAATGTGGTGTTCCTACAGGCAGGACGATTGGTAGAGGCTTCTATTCAGCCATCTTGCTCCACCTCCTTTGTCTGGACATGTAATATCCAAAAGGAAGCAGGGTATCACCAACATGTTCCTCACCCCGGGAAATGTTATATTTTAGGTCAAGACTTGGATCCCAGGAGTCTAATCCAAGCTGAAACTGCCCTCATAAAATTCACATTTCAATGCTACTTGCTACCTGGAAGAGCTTAGGCAAGTTATTTACTCCATTGTGACTCAGTTTCCTCATCTCTAGGTACAAATTAAGTCATCATACTTGCAAAATTCCAGGAATTTGGCTCTGCAAGAGGCCAGTCTAGGGAACTGAATATGCTTCAAAGCTCACTGAGAGGCCTGATGTGACAGCGGATCCTGGATAGATCCATCTCAGGATGCTGACTGCCTGCCATGAGCCAATGGCCATCTGAGTTAAGCTTAAAAATTAGTCCAAAATTGTATCTCTAATATTATAGCCTTGGGATGATCAGGGACCATCACTGGGGTTGTCTCTAAGGAGTTAACCCAATTTGATAATGGAAGGAATGAGCAGGAAGGAATTGGCTGGTGTTTTCTGAATGCCTAGCAAAGACTTCTCGCTGTTGGTTTTCAAAGAAAACAGAAAGAAGGACATGGCATAACTAACAGACATAACAAAGAAGAAGAAAAAAATAGCAGTCCTATGTTTGCTACCCACAGCTAGCCTCAGGAAACTGGTGCATAGAGTCCCAAGATCTGGATATTGGAGGGGACATAAAACAGCAGCCAGACAGCTGTGGGTAAGCTGCAGGTAAGAGGCAATGTCTAGATGCTAGATGCTACCCACAATACAGGCATGGGATGCCATCCTCTGTCCTCATGCCCAAACCTGCAGCAAATACATTTTTCTCATCAAATACAACTCAAGTCACTTAGAAGTCTATAATGGTCTGTTGGGAATTTTAGATTTAGCTTGATAACATACACAAATATTAAAAAAAAAACCTCTCCCTATAAACTTGATATTTGTGCAAAACAGGTAAACAAGCAAATCTCTGCCTTTTATAATAGATACACTAGTTATACTGGGAGGGCATATGCCAAGGGAACGTAATCTTTTTTGTTTTAAATAGAGACACAGTCTCACTCTGTTGCCCATGCTGGAGTACAGTGATGCAATCATAGCTCACGGCAGCCTCGAATTTCTGGGCTCAAGTGATCCTTTCATTTTGGCCTCCTGAGTAGCTGGAACTATAGGCATGTGCCACCATGACTGGCTACTTTTTTAATTTTAAGTTTTGTAGAGATAGGGTCTGGCCATTTTGCCCAGGCTGGTCTCGAACTCCTGGTCTCAAGTGATCCTCCCACCTTGGCCTCCTAAAGTGCTGGAATTGCATGTGTGAGCCACTATGCCCAGCCAGTAATAATTTTTTTTAGGTGTTGTTCTTAAAATTATTGAGTTCATAGATGCGTATGGCTGACATGAGAGTTATGGTATAATCAGCATCATGCTAAAATGTGATAATAATGATAACTATAATAGTAATAACTAATACTTGTAAGCACAGTTCTAAATGCTTTGTACATAACTAATTTAATCCTTCCAACAAATCTGTGAAAATGATTTACCCTTGTGTTATTATACTGTTACAACTTTTACTATACATAGGTTGTATAGTATATGACATATAATATGAATACTATATAATGTATACTCTTAAACTGTTACCATCTACATTTGACAAATGAGGAAACTGAGCCACAGAAGAAATAGTTATTTTGCCTGGGATTTTCCAGCTAAGAAGAGGAGAGCTGGGATTGGAACCTAGGTAGTCTATTTTCTTAACTATTATACTCCACTGCCTCTTATTTGCCTTAAGAATCAAGGCCACTGAATGGACAGCTCAGGGCTGTCATTTACATTGAAGCCTGTATGAGTGGCACCCCTGTACAGAGCACAACCTGAGGCCGTATGCAGCATCCTCACTGGGGATAAAAGAAATTGGTTGCTCCCGGCAAAGGTCCCTGGGGCCCTTGACTGGTCTCAGGTAATTTTTCTGGCCCTAAATTCCTTTAGAAGAGTATTCCCAAACTGGTATTCCCTGGAACCAGTTTCGTAAGACAGATGCTCCACCAAAAAAGGTCCCAAGGCAAATGTATTTGAGAAGAGGTGAATTAAACAAACTTAAATCATTCTTTTACTGGAAAACCTCTCCGATCCTAATGTATTAGCATTCACTGTAAATCTCCCAGAGGAGGATATGGTTGTCATATTTTCTAAACATATTTGACTATTTATATTGCACTGAAATAGTGTTTTGGGGGAATATTTTATATTTTGGGAAATACTTGACATTTAACTGGATCCAGCTGTGAGCATGCCTTTGTTTCAGGAGGCTACTAGTGTTCTGTTGCAAAAGTCTTCTATAGATACCTGTGCACCAAGAATGTGGTTGGAGGAAAACACCCCCGAATCAGGCTCCTTCTGAAGCTTCTGTTCACTGGTACCTCTAACCTGTGGAGTCCCTCACCTGTGCAAGTCTTGGAATCTAAGATCTACTTGCACAGTTCTTCCACAACTGATATCCTGGTTCCCAAGCTCCTCTCTCCCTGAACTAAAACCTGAAATCTTCTTGAATTTTGTCCACTCTCCAGCTGGATGCTACTTAATATTAACTGCCCATTTGCTGACTTCTGGAATCTGGTCTGACCTGACTTTTAGGAGCCTTAAGAGTTTTTCTTACTCAGCTAACCTGATTGCAACCAAGATTGCAGTCTAATCCCTTTGGTTCCTGCAATATGTCTCCTGGTCAGTGGGAGTCCAGTTATTGCTTTTGTGGGATAACAGGAGTTAAAGAATAAATTGGACTCCTTAACATCAAACCATTTGGGAATACCCTCCCATAAGTACAATCTCTCTGGATTCCTCAGGCTTATGGTAGCAAAACCTTGAAGAAGCCCTCAATTGAAAATCTCAATGATGTGGTGAATTCAAGTAGTCCATCAGAAAGGCTCCCATTCTTGAGGCAGCTCTGCAACCATAACAGTCAATCTGTCTTCTCAACCAGAGACAATGGGGCATTTAGCTAGTTTAGTATTCTAGACACTGGCTCCAAATCAAGCTGACCTCTGGTGTGGGAAATGGAAGGAAGGAAATAGCCCTCCTCTCACTATTAATCTCATCATATTCTATTTAGGGAAACCTTTTCTAGGTGACTTGAAGTAATCAAATTGCTGGTCTCTGGAAATTGCTGATGAGTTGACTGTCATTTTTATTTCTATGATGACTCTATCTTGTCTTAAATCAACTGGGATCTCACAGATGATTTGGTGCTTTTGATGTCTAAGGGAGAAGCGGGAAGAAAAGCCTTTAGTTTTCAGCTGATTGAAGGGGAGAGAAATCTGGTGCTTTTACTTTTTAAAGGAAAAATAATCATTAAAATAATTAATCCACTAAGAATCAGAGCACAGTCCAAAACCTGTCACTGACTTAATAATACTTGGCGATTGCTTTCAGACATAGCTTTGTGAGGTCATTTTTTGAGACTAGTGGTGAAAAGCTTCATAGTCACAGAGTAACATTTGGCAATAAATTAGTTCAGCTTGTTTCCACATGGTCCCGAAATCTTCATTTGTTCCATCATGAAAAACAAACTTCCATTTGCTTGAAACAGGGAAAAATAAATGATTTTCCTTTACACATTTTGATAATTTAATTTTTAGCATGTTCATATGCTAATCTTTAAAAAACACCACTAACTACTCTTTTCCCTGTTTGGTTTTAGTCCCTAGGAAGTAAAAGATGCTTTTTTTTTTTTGCTTTTAACAGGAAAAGCTACATTTTCTCAAGGCAACGGCAACAAAGGCTCAGAGCAAATACATGTGACTTGACACATTTCTGAGAGGGGTTGGGGAAAAGTCCTTCCTTGGACTTCCCTAGGTATGAAGTGGGTTGCTACATCTCAGATAATGATAATCTTAGGATATCACTTGTTGGAGGCAAGGGTATAGAATAGGTGACTCAACCCTTTTTTCATTCCTAGGACACTAGATTAAAGGCAAAAATTGGTTATGTTTAACTATGGTATGAAATAAATATGACTTACGAGTTACATGGCCCTACTCCAAAAGCATTAAGTTAGGTAGGAAAAAACAAAACAAAGCACCCAATCAGAGTTGTGGGAAAGGTTACCTGGATTCCTAAAGTTGGCAAAAATGTCCTAATCAAGGTTTCCTCTGATTAATTAGTAGAGTACAGTGGTGGGTGGTGGTGGTAGTAGTAATAATGACAATTATAGCTAATATTATTGAACACATTATGTGATAGGCTCTGTTGTAAGAGTTTTACATATATGAACTCATTTAATCCTGTGAGGTATATAATATTATCTTTATTTTAAAGATTAGAAAATTGAAGCTTAAAAAGCTTATTTATGTAACTTTGCAAAGGTTACATAAGGTTCCTCCAGTGTGGCCTTAAAAAAGAAAAAAGAGAAGGGTTAGGTTATATAAGGTTACATAACAGCTTTCTGATACTAAAGACTCACCCTAACTTTATACTATAGCTATACCAGATTGCCATTGTTAGGATACTGGTCTATCATGTACTAGTTATATGACCTTGGGCAGGTTACTTAACCTTTCTAAGTATCAGATTTTGCTTCTGTAAATGGATTGTTCCTACATTCAAATGAGATAATCCATGCAAAACACTTAACATAGTATTTGGCAAGAGTAAATGTTTAATAAATGTTAGCTGCTTTTAAAAGATGAGGAAGTAGGCCAGGCATGATAGTTCACACCTGTAATCCTAGCACTTTGGGAGGCACTGGTGTGTGGATCATGAGGTCAGGAGTTTGAGACAAGCCTGGATAACATGGTGAAACCCTGTCTCTCTAAAAATACAAAAATTAGTCGGGCATGGTGGCATGTGCCTGTAATCCCAGCTACTTGGGAGTCTGAGGCAGGAGAATTGCTTAAACCCAGGAGGTGGAGGTTGCAGTAAGCTGAGATCACGCCACTACACTCCAGCCTGGGCAAAAGAGCAAGACTCTATCTCAAAAGAAAAAAAAAAGGTGAGGAATTAGCAAAGAATCCCAAATAATTACTTAAAAGTTTTATTTTGTTAGTTTGTTTTCTTGATATGTATGTGTGTGTGTGTGTGTGTGTGTATTTCCCCTTCCTTATATTGCATTTTTAGTACTACCTTTTAGGAATCTCTCAGCAATGAAAGTGGTAATAGAAATTATGACAATTATATTGACAAAGCTTTGCATTTTTCAAAGTACTTATACATGAATTAATTAATTTGATCTTCAAAACTATCTTATATATTTGTCAGAAAAGTGAGGCTTAGAGAAGTTAAGTAATACTAGGTTGCCCGTACAGTTGATAGCCAGAGTTGAATCCAGATCTGAAGTTATGAGAGTCAGTTTAATTTAGATCCTTTAATGTTGAGAGCTGGTTTATTGCTTCTGGTAATGTTTAGTTGATAATGCGCTCTCTGAGTATATAATAAAATAAATTGTACATATTGATATTTTTATTTCTTCCTTTCCATAGTTACAACTTACATTTACTTTTTTCCTAAGCCTTACAGGCAAGAGTTATGGTGGAGTATGAAATAGAAATTTACTTTACCTTTTCGTACCTTTGTTAACATTTCTCATGTTATTCCCTCTGTATGTCCTCCTCCAAATTATTGGATGTAGCCTATGCCTGTCCTGCCCAGCTGTCAGAACCAATTCAAATGTTATCTCTGCTGTAAAAAATTCTCTCTGATCTTCTCTCAGCTAGAGAAGAACAGAGCTAAACCTGAGTATTTTGTCCCCTAGGGGACATTTCAGAATGTTTGGAGACATTTTTGGTTGTCATAACTGAGTGGGAGGATGTTAGAGGGATCTAGTGGGTAAAGGTCAGGAGGGATCTTAAAGATCTTACAGTGCACAGGGCAGCCCCTACAATGAAGAATGATCTGGCCCAAAATCTCAGCAGTGCTAATTCAGAAACACTTCTAAACTAAAGACTCATGGCATTATGGCACATATTCTTTTCTACTTAAAAAAACTTATTTATGAATATATTTTATCATGGACTATAAATTATTTCAGGACAGGGATTCTGTCTTAATCATCCTTTTATCACTAATATTCAAGATTAGTTTGCAAATCCCCCTTTATATCTGCATTCTGTCATTAAATACCTTAGGTTAATTTCATCATTATTCAACCATTAACTATAAAAGATGACAGATATTAGATAAAAGGATTGAAAGTTCCCTTAAGTCACTTGATAAATGAGAAAAATAATGTATCTAGGAACTAATTTTTAGTTTATAAAACTCAGGTATTGGTCATTTTTTTTCACCTTTTTTCTTTCTTTTTTTAAATTATACTTTAA
>NW_012116810.1:613623-614028 GCF_000951035.1 Colobus angolensis palliatus | reverse complement strand
GTTTATTGATTTGTGTATGTTGAACCAGCCTTGCATCCCAGGGATGAAGCCCACTTGATTATGGTGGATAAGCTTTTTGATGTGCTGCTGGATTCAGTTTGCCAGTATTTTATTGAGGATTTTTCCTTTAATGTTCATCAAGGATATTGTTCTCAAATTCTCTTTTTTTGTTGTATCTCTGCCAGGCTTTGGTATCAGGATGATGCTGGCCTCATAAAATGAGTTAGGGAGTATTCCCTCTTTTTCTGTTGATTGGAATAGTTTCAGAAGGAATGATACCAGCTCCTCCTTGTACTTCTGGTAGAATTTGGCTGTGAATCTGTCTGGTCCTGGACTTTTTTTGGTTGGTAGGCTGTTAATTATTGCCTCAATTTCAGAGCCTGTTATTGGTCTATTCAGGGATTC
>NW_012116810.1:598008-608698 GCF_000951035.1 Colobus angolensis palliatus | reverse complement strand
TCTCTAAGGACTTGCTTTATGAATCTGGGTGCTCCTGTATTGGGTGCATATATATTCAGGATAGTTAGCTCTTCTTGTTGAATTGATCCCTTTACCATTATGTAACGGCCTTCTTAGTCTCTTTTGATCTTTGTTGGTTTAGAGTCTGTTTTATTAGAGACTAGGATTGCACCCCCTGCCTTTTTTTGTTTTCCATTTGCTTGGTAGATCTTTCTCCATCCCTTTATTTTGAGCCTATGTGTGTCTCTGCATGTGAGATGGGTCTCCTGAATACAGCACACTGATGGGTCTTGATTCTTTATCCAATTTGCCAGTCTGTGTCTTTTAATTGGAGCATTTAGCCCTTTTACATTTCAGGTTAATATTGTTATGTGTGAATTTGATCCTGTCATTGTGATGTTAGCTGGTTATTTTGCTCATTAGTTGATGCAGTTTCTTTCTAGCATCGATGTTCATTACCATTTTTTTTTTTCTTTTTGAGATAGGGTCTCACTCAGGTTGCCCAGGCTGGAGTGCAGTGGTGCAATCTTGGTTCACTGCAGCCTTGTCCTCCCAGGCTCAGGTGATCCTCCTGCCTCAGCCTCCCAAGTAGCTGGGACTACAGGTGCATGCCACCACACCTGGCTATTTTATATATATATATAGTAGAGATGGGATTTTGCCATGTTGCCCAAGCTGGTCTTGAACTCCTGGACTCAAGCAATCCGTCTGCCTTGGTCTCCCAAAGTGCTGGGATTATAGGCATCAGCCACTGCATCAGGCATTGGCCATTCTTATTTCTGAGTCCATACATCTTCCCCAAATGATTCTACAAACCACAATATATTAAAAAGGGTATAGAAAAATAGTATATTGGGAGAGATAGAATCCACATATGAATGCATTTAGAAAAACATTTAACCATGAAAAATTTGACAATGTTGACTAAAAACTCTGCTAGCAGAATCAAACCAAGGAGGAAAAGAAAAAGAGAAAACATTTTCAAGACATTATGCTCAAGGAAACATGATCAGGGAAAACAAATGCTCAACATACCAATACTGGTGTCACATTTAGAGCTCGAAATTTTAAAAAAATATGATCTCCCTGGAAGAGGGGAGGCATTGTTTTATTTAAAGTGCCTAAAGTATTTGTATTCATTATCATATGTCAGCAGCAATTCAAACAGGATTCTGTCACGGAAGAAAATATGATTCTCTATAATGCTTCTCACCAATGATATGTCCAACAATAGCTGGAAAATGCAATACATAAATGATGGCTTTGCCATACATCAGAAATGTTTCTTACAGCCAGGAAGGCTACTGTCATTTTCCATTAATAACTGTATGTCCAAATAAAATATTTAAGAACAATGTTCTGTGCTACTTTTGGGAAAAGCCAAATATAAATTGTAGTTAGTTCGTGCAGCAAATTTTTGTGGTTTTCATTTTTATGCAATACTTTCTTGTAACAATATAACAAATATATCCTTTGGAGTGTGGTAATCTATTAGGTAACACAGATGTTTTCATTGAATTTTATTGTGTTCACACAATTTTATAACATTAATATTATTATAAAGACCCATTATAAAATATACAAATGCTCAACATACCAACACTAGTGTCACATTTAGAGCTCAAATTTAAAAAAAAATATGATCTCCCTGGAAGAGGGGAGGCATTGTTTTATTTAAAGTGCCTAAAGGATTTGTATTTTAATGCATTATTATAATAATAAAATGATATGAAATTATAATTCAATGCATTATAATAATATAATCCATTCAATTAATATAATAATCCATTACAAATTATTTTATAATAATTCATTATAATTATTAATTGATAATTTGCTATAGCAAAAATTGATCATGTTTAGCAGTGTTCACAATAGAAATGGAAGTATTTCATGTGAGAAGAGATGGCAGCTCCAAGACAGAATAATGCTTGTCTCTAAATGAGACTTACACCCATTTCAGTAATTTGTTTCCAGTTTTTATTACACATACTTTTTACAGATAGTATTATTTATTTCCTGATCAAGCAATGCTACAATTACATGAATTAAATAATTACTTACCTAGTAAATCTGAGGCTCTCAAATTGTCTTTCAGAAACATAACAGAAATAATGGCACTGCCTAGAAAGAAAATGGCCTAATTAGTGGTAGTTCCAATATAGAAGTGTCTATTACGCAATGCCTTTTGAAAGAAGTTAAGCAATTTGTGTTTTACGCCTGATGAGCTATGCCCTGATCAGAGACATTCAGCAGTTGTGGCTGTAAAAAGGCCTTTCTTCCCCCTGTGGCTGAGGATATGTGGAAATTGGCGTGGTTTACAACGGATGTGGCTGAGATAGTGTCTTGTATATTGTGAGGTCTTAATAAAAGTTTACTAAATGACAGAACAAACGAATAGAAAGAAAGAAGAAAGGCAGAGCAGGAAGGGGTAGAAAGACAGGAAGAGATAGAAAGGAAAGAAAGAAGGATGGGGCAGGGTGCAGTGCCTCATGCCTGTAAGGCTCAGCACTTTGGGAGGATCACTTGAGTTCAGGAGTTCAAGATAAGCCTGGGCAACATAGTGAAACACCCCATCTCTACTTAAAACACAAAAAATTGGCCAGGCATGGTGGCATGGGCCTGTAGTCCCAGCTACTGGGGAGGCTGAGGTGAGTGGATTTCTTGAGCCTGGGAGGTTGAGGCTGCAGTGAGCCATGATGGCATCACTGCACTGCAGCCTCAGTGACAGAAGGAGATCCTGTCTCAAAAAAAAAAAAAAAAAAAAAAAAAAAAAAGAAAGAAGGACAGGAAGAACTTTAAATATGTACTAAACTGAAACTCATGATTTCCCAGCATCTCCTCCCATAATTCCTATTCCGACAATTCCTGTATCTACTTACTAACACCAGAATCCCAGGACTTCTCCTATTTCTCTTCTATTTGACGATCCACATCCAACAGGTCACTGGGTCGAAGTCTGTAGTCCATTCTCTATTTTTTTCTTTTTTTTGAGACAGGATTTTGTTCTTTTGCCCAGGCTGGAGTGCAGTGGCAAGATCATGCCTCACTGCAACATTGCACTCCTAGGCTCAAGCGATCCACAGGCTCATGCCACCCTCCCAGCCAATTAAAAAATTTTTTTTGTAGAAATGGGGTCTCACTATGTTGCCCAGGCTGGCATCAAACTCCTGGGCTCAAGTGATCCTCCTGCCTCGACCTCCCAAAGTATTGGGATTACAGGCATGGGCCACTGCAACCAGCCTCATTTCCCTCTCTGTTAGGTCTGTTCCCGAATCTTCATTCCTGTGATCACCAGCCCTGTCCCAAGCTCAGGGCAGCTCCTCCTCTGGCTTAGACCATTAGATTCTCTCTGACCTCGCATTTCCCGCTTTTCCCCTTTCCCCATACCACCACCAGAGTGATCACTGTAAAATGCAAATCTGATGTAAATACACTGCTTTCAACCCCTAAGTGGCTGGTCTACAGGACAAAGGCCACACTACCAAGCTGAACACTCGAAGAGCTATGATTTTGCTTCTGATGCTTTGGTCACATTTGTCTTTATTTCTTTGATAATCTGTAGCCCCACCTTACTGAAGTAATTATAATTCCCAGAATCCACCATGCAGTTTCATGCTTAATGGCTTTTACATGTTCAGCTCTGCCCCTGTCCTTGTGACCAGCTCTAGACTCAAGTGTCACTTCTGGATTCCCCTGGGCTGAGCTGATCACGCTACCCTTATGCTCTGACTACCCCTGTATATAGCTTTTTCACTACACCTAGATTTACATGCCTGTCTTCCCCTGAAAGACCATCAGTTCCTTTTAATCTGAGATATGTCTTCTTATTCTTCTAAGATCTCCAGTGAGTAGCTGTATCTAGCACATAAAAAGTGTTCAATAAATGCTCATTAAATGAAATGAGACAGTATGGGATCTCAGCCTTGCAGCTGTTCTCTTTCCTATTAGTGACACTACTGGACTCTCTCCCATACAGTCGATCCATGGTCTGCTACTGTCACCTCAGGTATCAGGGTTAAACTGAACCTCTCTGAGTTGTTCCTCTTATGGGGCCATTTCTCTATGAGTATAGGCATGGGAAAATCCAAAATTGTAATAATACAAAAAAAATGCAACATAATATATGCTGTAAATTTTTAACAAAAACTATTTGCTGTTTGTTTTTTAAAAGCAAAAGTACAGGAAAGAAAATTATCATAAAATAATACCTTCCTGTAAAGAAAATTGCCGTTAATATATTGGTGTTTTTATTTCTCTTCAGTTGAGATCAAACTTTAGTGGCAAATTTATTTTCTCAGTTTCCTCAGTCAACACATTACAATTTGCCATGTCATCAAGAATTCTTCATAGACATAATTTTAATGTTGGTATAATAATACATTAAACAGATGGTGTGGTTAAATGGCAGTTTATTGAAAACAAAATAAGTCCACACCAGAAACCCTCATGCAGGATAAGATGGGACGCTATTTGTCTCTGTTGGTTTTTTTTTTTTTTTTTGTTTTGAGAAGGAGTCTTGCTCTGTCACCCAGGCTGGAGTGCAGTGGCGCGATCTCGGCTCACTGCAAGCTCCGCCTCCCAGGTTCACGCCATTCTCCTGGCTCAGCCTCCGGAGTAGCTGGGACTACAGGCGCCCACCACCATGCCCGGCTAATTTTTTGTATTTTTTTTAGTAGAGACGGGGTTTCACCGTGTTAGCCAGGATGGTCTCGATCTCCTGACCTCGTGATCCGCCTATCTCGGCCTCCCAAAGTGCTGGGATTACAGGCTTGAGCCACCGCGCCCAGCTAGTTTTTTGTTTTTTTTAGTAGAGACGGGGTTTCACCGTGTTAGCCAGGATGGTCTCGATCTCCTGACCTCGTGATCCGCCTATCTCGGCCTCCCAAAGTGCTGGGATTACAGGCTTGAGCCACCGCGCCCGGCTCTGTTGGTTTTTTTTTTTTTTTTGTCTCAACTTAGCATTTTCTCATTCTGGTTGATCTTTGTCCTTCAAAACTTTTCCTGTGCAGGTTACTTATAGGAAAGGAAGCTTCACACAGAGTAAACCAGGCATGGGAAATGCTCATCAAGCATGAGTTTGAGTGTTGTGGTTTTAAAACATTAAAGCAAGATTTTCTGTAGATACACTAATGCATGACTACACGGCTCATTAAATTAAGAAATGAATTTGGGATAGGTATAAAAATGTATACAAATTTTCTATTTCAGATTTGAACCAAAATAATCCAGGGAAACTAATTTCACATGGTAGAGCACGAGAAAAGGTATTAAAAACCTGAACCCCTACCCCACCCTCCAATCCCAGACTTCCTGTGTAATTAAGTAAGGGATGTGTCTAAGTAGGAGATAGATTAGCAATAAAAATAGGTGAAGTGTCGCTGCGTTAACACATCCCAAATGTGTTCCATTCTAACATCCTTGAGATGACCATTTCACAACAAAGGATTATAGTAAGAAGGGAAACATTGCTTACATGGAATGAGGAGATTTTAAGCTAGTAGGAGACATAGACATAATCCACTCCAGGTTCTAAACTTGACAATTGGGAAACTGAGGTCCAAAGAATTTGTTTGTCTATTCACTGATCCATCCATTTAAAACACATTTACATTACAGCAGAGCTGGAACAGGCACCCATATTTCCTTACTCTCAGTCCAGAGCTCTTTCTAGTACACTATACCCCATTGGCTCCCTTGAAGTAAGAAAACATCATTTTACTTTTCTTGTTGCTAAGCCACAGTTTCTTAATACATTTACTTTCAGAAGGAAGAGGGTAAAATGTTATATGGGAAATAATTTCATTTGTAAAAGCAAAAAGGACATGATTGGTAACGAAAAACTGGAAATACACTACTTGTATCAAATTATATCAGTTGCTATAAAATAATTGTCAGAATTTTATGAAACATAAATATGCTACTCTTCCTTTCTGAAAGATAATAGAAGTCTAATGCACTTCCACATTCAGCCAATAACATTTTTTTTTTCTGTTTTAAGAGAACATGAGATTTCCTACAAAATTTTTAGGTAATAGAACAAAAAGATATTTTAGTTTTATTTATCTAGTGAAAAAGACAATAAAAAAGAACATTCTATTAAGATGTATTTACTTTCAACTCATTTATCTTGCAAAACATGCTAAAATGAGAGCTGTGCTGAACAAAAAGGCAGTATTGAGCAATAGCTAATAACATGACTTTTAAGTAGAGTAGTAAATTTTTCAAATGAGAAAAACGTAAACTGAAGTACTCTCATATATGTTTGTAATCAGAGGTCTGTCAAGCCCAACACTTTTTAGTAGTTGCTATAACAATAACCATTGCCTAATGAACACCTAGAAAAGGGGGAAATCTATTATACTTTTATTCCTATAGTAAAATTTAATATTCAAAAATAGAGCATTTCAAGATTAATCATTTAAAAAGCATGAAAACAGAACACACAATTGATTCCTTAAGTAAATATCCAGTCATAACTGTAGTTTCACCATAGCATTGCTTAAGTAAATATCCAGTCATAACTGTAGTTTCACCATACTAGCTATACTAGCTATACTAGCTATGGTGAAACTACAGTTATGACTGGATATTTACTTAAGCAATCAATTGTGTGTGCATTTTTGGTTTGAGACATGTTTGGGCAGAGACTCATGAATGCTTTTCCCTCTGGCTTTCACAAGACACTGGTTTACAGAGAGTGCTCACTGATCTCAGTGCTTTATTAAAAAGTACCTTTTCAGGGGGGAAAATTGATGTAAGAAAAACCAGGAGGAAGATGCGAGCTCTCCTAAGCACATAATAGTCCTAGCAGGTTAATAAAATGTCCCTGCTTTAGACAGGCTATTTTCCCAGTCAAAACTCACTGCCCATAGTCAGTGAACTGTTATTCTTGGCAGGTGGGAAATGTTTATAAAATGTGACACCCTTTCCCCATAAGCTTATCAACAATTGATGGCCATTGCAGTTACCCAAGAATCATCTTATCTTGGGGCCAATATACAAAATTTGCAAAAGGGGGTCTAATCTGAGCTGAGCTGTCTTCAACTCATTCTTATTTCATTATCCTTAAGGAAATGCTCAGTTGGAAAGGCTGAGGCTGATTCACGAGGATGCTGGGAAGTGGAATACGGACAGGAATTAGCCAAAAAGACTTCCCTACTGTTTTGTTACTCAGAGTATCACTCCAGGTGAAAAGAAGAAGGTCCTATTGAAGAAATGAAGTTCCACAACACTGCCTAGGTGGCTGGGTGCTGGGCTGGGGTGTAGAACACCTGGGTTTGAGTGTTGCTCTGTCCAGAACCAGCTATGGAATACAGCACATGTTAACACGCTAGCCTCGGTTTTATTTCCTCAACCAGTGAAAGGAAGCATTTGTGCTTCATCCTTTCTAATTATTCTCCTTGCTTGAACATTTTATAAACAATCAGTTATTAGAAATAAGAGTGTATGGATCAAGCTGTGCTCTTTTTGTTTTCCCAGGTGGCTTTCAGTATTTGAGGGAAAAGACACAGGTCCTCTGTTTTCCAAGATGACCATGGTCTATGGGTGCAAGTATAACTGAAAGCACCAAGATTTGACACAGCATCTTTCCTTTACTTAGTGATGATACATGTGAACAGGTATACCCACCAGTAGGCAAAGAAACACAACCCCGGTGGATAAATGAATGGGCAGGAACACAAGGAATTCACAAATGAGAGCAGACAAACACATACGGGAAAGTCCAAATCATCAGTAATAAAGATAATCTAGAGTCAGGTGCTCTTTTCCACACGCAATTTTAAGACTGAGTATTGACAAGGAAGAAGTAAAGTCAGTACACCCTCACATTGCTAGTGTCATTGTAAATTGATGCAAACTTTCTGATGAGTGATTTTACAATATCTATCAACAGCATCAAACAGTTCAAATTCTTTGACCTAGTAATTCTGCATCTTCTGTTCTAAGGAAGCATTCCAAAAAACTGAGAGTCTCAAGCCTAAAGGTGTCAATTGCAAAATTATTTTTCATAGTGGAAAACTGGAACAATCTAAATGTTCAGCAATAATCAGTAGAATATTATGCAGCTAATAGAATGTATTATGGAAAATTACATAGTGATATTGAAAATTTTATGCTATTATGTTAAAAGAGGTAGAAAATTATATTGATACAATGATTATGACAGGAAAATTTATACATAATAACAGTGGCTGAATATTCTACTTATTAAGGGTTTGACATGGAATAATTAACTCTTTCTATCCTCCCAAAATCTCAGTGAGATAGTTGGCATTGTTATGCTCATTTTATAGGTAAAAAAGCTGAGGCTTGGAGAGTTTAAGTTTATTACACAATGTCACACAGTGACTCCAGAGTCAAGCACTAGACCACAATGGCCATATGCATTAAAAAAATAAAAGGTGAAAGGTAATACACCATTGGTATACCATGGTATAAAAGGCGAAAGGTAATGTACCATTGATAATATACCAATTTATCAAATTTCATTTAGACAGGAGGAATAAGTTTTAGTGATCTATTGCACAGCATGGTGGCCAAGTTAACAGTAATACATATTTCAAAGTTCCTAAAATAGTAGATTTTAAAAGTTCTTTTTTTTTGAGACGGGGTCTCCTTCTGTTACCAGGCTGGAGTGCAGTGGGCGCAATCACGGCTCACTGCAGCCTCAAGCTCCTGAGCTCACGTGATTCTCCCACCTCAGCCTCCCAAGGAGCTGGGACTATAGGCAATACCATGTACTAAAAACTAGCCTGGCTAGTTTTTTAATTTTTTGTAGACACAGAGTCTCACTGTGTTGCCCAGGCTGGTCTCAAACGTCTGGGCTCAATTGATCCTCCTACTTTGGCCTCCCAAAGTGCTGAGATTACAGGCAAAAGCCACTGCACCCACCCTAATTTTTATTTATTTATTTATTTTTTAAACGGAGCCTGGCTCTCTTGCCCAGGCTGGAGTGCATTGGCGATCTTGGCTCACTGCAACTTCCGCCTCCTAAATTCAAGCGATTCTCCTGCCTCAGCCTCCCACGTAGTTGGGACTACAGGAGTCCACCACCATGCCCGGCTAATTTTTGTATTTTTCGTAGAGATGAGGTTTCACTATGTTGGCCAGGCTGGTTTTGAGCTCGTAACCTCGTGATCCTCCCGCCTTGGCCTCCCAAAGTGCTAGGATTACAGGAGTGAGCCACAGCGCCCGGTCTTTTGCCTAAATATTCTTAACCACACAAAATGAGAAGTAGATGAGATGATAAATATGTTAATTAGCCTGATGTAATATTTTTACAGCGTATACGTCTATCAAAACACTACACTGTACCCCAGAAACATATAAAATTATTTGTCAATTAAAACAATTTTTAAAATTACATTAAAAAATAAAAAATTTTGAAAAGATAATATGCCAAAATCCAAAGGGTGGTTCTGTAGAAGTCATGGGGGGTGGGGCGGGGGAAGACAGCAGGAATACTATCCATAAGGGGAAAGGACATACAACCTTCTTCTAGTCTTTCCTCTGGTGCAAAATGGTACCTCCATGGAGCAGTCTAATGTATTTAATGTATCCAGTTGCCCTTGAAGCTCTAATGCTTTAAGGTCAGGAAGCTTCTCAGCAGCAATTGCAGTGGACTGATTCCTATTGGTGAGTCATCTGTTGTCCTTGTGGCTATTAAGTGTCACTTAGGTTGGCAATCAAAATGGAAATTCATTTAGGTTGGCAATCAAAATGGAGATTCATTTTGATCAAGGTTCACATAAGGAAACCTACACATGGGCATTTGGATTCAGGTAAAAGGCCAAGCAAGTTTCCGGTGCCTTCCAATGATGTCGGGGAGGGTGCCAGTCCCAGAGCGAGGTATGTGTCTTGGTGTTGTGCCTCCTCGTGCTTCTTGATTTACTTAGGAATCAACTCTCGGTTTGTCCTTCGTTCACATGAAGGACATGTGATATCTCTGATATCCTTCAGTGTATGAGACTCAGTCCAAGACCAGCTGTTATTATGGAAGAGTTATTTGATGCTCTAAGACCCATAGCAGGTCATGAGAGAGAAAAAGCCAACCATAAATTAACGTGATGCATGAGTATTCAGAAAAGTTGTAAATACTTGGTTTGAGGTTCTGCTGTAATAGCTACTAATGAGGATTAGTAAATGAGAAGTTAAACACCAAACTTCTGTTAGCAATTTAGCTTAAGGGCAGCTTTTACATGTCAGTTTAGAACCCTGTGTCTGTAGAATAGTAGGTAAATGGGCATTCCGTTTTTAAATATGTGACATTAGGACATATGTGTGCTTTTTATTTAAACTGTCTTCCCCTAAAATAATAATTTTTTATTAAAAGCTTAATGGTACAGAAGACTGTTCAATAACTGTTTAAATGTTTAGGGTATGGCTATTTTTAAATGATTTTGTTCACTTTTGTTTCTCTGTTTTTTTACCCTTTATTATCACTTTTTAAAGACAAATCTAACCCAAAGCTAAGACAATCAATTAATTTTACCTTACTCAAATGTGATTATGGATATGATATTCTTATCTGATTCAGCTGGGGAGAAAAAGAACATTTGGTTGACAGGTTAGAAACTCAAATGCCTATAAGGGCTTTTAAGGTAATCCTCTGAAGACAAAAAAAAAAATAAGGGGGGTGGGCCATAGTAATAAGGGGGATGGGCTCTGGTGAATGAGGGGCATGGGC
>NW_012116810.1:585745-597208 GCF_000951035.1 Colobus angolensis palliatus | reverse complement strand
GTGGGCGTGGTGATGGGATGTAGTCTGTAATGATGAGGGGGTGGGCTCTGGTGATGAGAGGGTGGGCTGTAGTGATGGGGGGTGCTGGCCATGGTGGTGAGGGGCTGTGGGGCCATGGTGAACTATTCAAGATCAGTGAAAGGTGGCACTCCTGAATCAGCCTTAGCCAAATGCAAATCCAGCACTACCAAATCTGATTCTTTAGCCAAAAATTCAGCTTTTTTGTGTGTGTTATTGTCTAATTTTTACCCATAGGAAATTAATTAGTATTCTTTAAAAGCATTGTTTGAGCCAGTCAAAACGTGGGCCAACTCTGGTCTACAGGCAAGTTTGTGAACTCTGATCTAGCCTACAAATAAAAATTCCATCCATTTTCATTTCCTGGACATTCAATTTATTGTGTCACTTCTGTGATATGAGGAGAAACCATGATGTATATTTATAATATAGGAAAGTAGAAGATAAAACAGTAAGGAAAACTCTCTTTTATAAAAAAAAAAAAACCCATGACATGAAAATAACATATTTACATAATAATGATACAAACAGAACCTCACATGTAAATATCTGGCTTGTAGTTTCTGACCACTTATAATGGCAACTTTATTGTATTGCTAAAAAGCAAACCACAAAAACACTTTCATGTCAGTCACAATCAGGCTTCAAACACGTGGACACATTGAGCGTGCTCACAGGCTGAGTCAATTCTAACCACATTGAGGCACTGCTATGTAATTATCATTCCCCATTAGTTGTAGAATTTTAGGAAAAGAGGTATGTCAATTACAATGTATTCCATGGAATTAAAGTTTGAATATCTGAGGATATGACAGTTCGAAAAATGTCATCTTACAGAGAGAAAAGTTCTACCATTCATGTTGGCAGGAAGAGAAGTGTCAAGTAATTCATGTTGATTAAAAAATTGCTATTGTCATTTACTGAAGATAATGAAGAAGGAACTGTCATTCAGAGACAATCTGCATAATTTCAAATGAGGGAACTTACCTGGATTAAGAACAATAATCCTTTCTTTTCTATGTTTTTCTTGGCATGCATTAATGATTAAAGTTGAAAAGACTCCAAAAAAGTAAAAATACTACCACTGACTAGATTAATTCTGTATTACAAATTTAATTGTGTGTTACTTCACCATTAGCAGCCTCTCTAGAAATACTTTGTGGCATGCTCAAAAAATAAGGATTAGTGGAAAAGATGTTTCAAATAAAGTGTTTAGGCTTCAGGAATGCTTTCTGCTGAGAGTATATGAACAGACATAAAATTAAAACTTCAGAGTTTCACACATTTTATGTAGGCTGGTTTTTGGACAAACACGCAAAAGCAGATAACTCAGCAAGCCACTAAGAAAAGCAATATTTTCTGCATATCTTGAACATTAAAATCAATATCGGTGTGAAGTGACACTATTACAGGCATCCTGTGAGGTTTTAGAGTTCCGGTGACCTCATCCAGGCTGGCACTAAGCACATTGCTCTAAGGGACAAAGAGAATTCGCAGCATCTAGGTTTGGGTAACACCATGGGTCACTTGCTCATTGGTCTGTTTATGTTTCCTTTCATTTGTTTCTAATAAAAATCTTGGAGACCAAAGTTTCTGCTTGACATGATTTCTTTGGAATTCCAAAAGGCCTCACCAGGGCTTCCTGGCTCTGCTATGACCATCGTCTAATGGATTACAGATACATTTCAGTTTAGGGCTTCATAACAGCACCACAGAAACACACAAAACAACATGTATTCCACATCATGAATTTTGATTTGAGCAAAACCCAGCATATTGGGGAAAATTAGAGATGGAAAAGACTTATCAGACTCACGCTCTCCACATTTTCTTAGTGCAGTTAGCTCTCCAACCTTAATACAAATTAGTAACAGAGCGACTACTTCTCTTAGGAACTTATTTTCTAGGGCCACAGAGATCTTGCTGCTAGCTGCTATTATCTTTCCATACAAAATTTCAAGTGTTTAATTTAATATAATTTATCCCAAAGTCAATCTATTTATTACTCATTTCCATTCAGCTGGGCAATGATGGAGGTAATGAGTTTATGTATCTCATACCTGGCATAGTGGATGCTCATTCAATATTAGTTTCTTACCTTTATTACTTTGTCTAAAGTATTGCCTGAATTTAACTTGGAAAAAGCTGATACGTTCTTGCACTCTTTTCTGGTTACTTTTAATCAACATACTCAGAGGCATAGAACTGAAAAATGTCACCGGTGCTTCCATCACGTTCTGTTTCTCCCTCCCTCCCTCCTTGCCCCTGCAATGATCTCCCTCCATATCCCACTTCCTTGCTGCTCCATAGACAAATTAATTTTATACTGACAGAAGTCTGCCATGAAGCTATGTAATTCCATGTGGCTTTAATTCTTCGGACTGTTGATAACTTCATTGTTTTTAATCATCTTTAAATGTTTAGGCATAGCATAGATCACAGTCATGGGGATAAACAGAAAAAGGAAAACATTAAATGTAAGCCCACGCTTTGGAGATGCACAAATAATTGAACTCAGTTCCCAAAGGACAGGCGTATAGCCCTACGAGTGTTCACAAGCGTGAATATTCACGAGTCTCTTGCAATGAACTGTTTAACCACCGTGCTTCATTAGGAATTGAAATGTTTTAAGCAAGCATTTATCTCTTCCAACACCCTAGAATGGAATATCCTATCCTTGTTTTATGAAAATTCAAATTCAAACCAATTCTGCAGGCTGCATTGTGTGATTTCCTTGTGCCATGCTCTTCCAGGAAGGGCAAATGTCAAGCAACAAGACACATAGTCAGTCACCAGTCCCCTGGGTCTCAGTTAAATGGTGAGGAAGGACATGAAACAGGTCATTGTGAGCATGCTGAGAGGTGCCAAAGGGGAAGCATAGGGCAGGGTCGCTGTGTGTGGTTGGACAGGCTGTGTAAGTTTTGGAATGCAGAAAGTCTCCACATCTGAGGTGGCACCATCCACGTCTCACACCTTGTTGATTTGTGTATTTCTCAACACAATTCTCTGACAGATGTTGCCAGAGTGTCCTGCTCTAACAAAATTAATGTATTACAATCATTTGCAGACAGACAGAAATAAAGTATTTTGAGAAAGGGCTCTCTTTTTCTAATTCACAAAATGGCACCACACGGATGAGAGGAAGGCCTGCATAGGGTGTGAAGGGAGCAGAGAATAAGCCTGTTTAATTACCTTAGTCTAAAAGCCAGGGAAGGCCTCCTGAGGAAGGGTTTACCTGAGACATGAAGGATTAGCAGTAGTTTGAAATTTTATTACAAACTCCACAGAATATCTAGCCTATGTCTTTGTACTGGATATCTAGTATATTAATAGTTTCCCAGAAAACATATCCTCAAATCACAGTTGATCTGAAAGGAATCTGCCATTCAGCCTCTCTATGTAGTTAATGAACAAGAGAACACAAGCTCTTTGAAACCAGAGCACGAAAATGGAAAACTGTATACACATCTAGCTTTCTAAGCATTTCCTCTGACAAACTCCCATATTTGTTTTTAAAATGTATTTCGTCTTGGTAGGTTATTTGGAAATTCTTCTATTTTCCACTGTGTTTTGGTAGGGAATATGCGAAGGGGTTGAAGGGTAATTGCTACTTAATTAGATGAAAAATGAGCAGTGAGGATCCTACTTTTCTGCTCTCCATAAATTTAACCACTGTGTGGATAATAACAATAAAAAGCCTTTCTTGAACTGATTTCTCCATTTTAGAGAATTTAACCATCAGCCATCTTTGGAGGCATGGAAGTATGCTCCATTATAAAGAATAAGGTATTTTATTTTCTACACAATAATAATCACAAATCATAGTGACAATAGCCAGTGTTGTCATTATGTCAAATACTATCTGTCCAACACTGTCCTTAGATGTTTGAGTTTACTCAGTTCTTCTCCACAACGACCTCTAATATGGAAACTGCTTCATTCCCATTTTACAGGCTAGGGATCTGAGGCATAAACTGGTTTTAATAATTTGACCAGGGTCACAGAGCTTGCCAATGGCAGAACTGAGATTTGAACCTGGCAGTTTGGTCCTAGAGCTCTTGACCTTTCTGCTGCCCTGGTTTATTAGGGCGAGTATTGAACCTAGCCTCTAGGTGAAATTCAAAACCATTAATTAAGCTTTCTGAATTACACAAATCCACATCTAGAATTAACCACACTGCTGGTATAACTTGCATTTTAGTCAGAATAGATTTTGGACCTATTATTCATTGAGAAAGACTTCCAGTGAGAAAAACAAAGTAAAATTAAAAGATGACACAAGGATACGAAGGTTCCGACTCTCTCAAAAAGCTGGACCCAGGCGTGGGCATCCCTGTGCACTGAAATCATTCCCCATTTTGCCGTCTTCACGGTGAGGGATAGACGGGTTATTTAGGCTGAGTCTCTAGCACGATGTGACTGCCTGTGAGCTTTGCCTTAAGAATTCCCTAAAGGGTTTTCTGCAGAACTGCCTTGAGATATAATCAAGGGAATCTCAGAAGCTCTCAGTATGTTTTGGAGACCTGGTGTGCTGCATCTGCCTCTCAAAGATTCACAGTGTGCGTGGGCCTGTCTTAAGGCCCCAAGAAGCTCTACACTAATGAAACCTCTGTCACTTTTAACACCCCAAATTGCAGAATGCTGTTTGATTGTGGAATTCTTTATTTCTTAGAACACCTATGAATCTACCTGTAAAACTAATGTTGGACAAATGCTGCCTGAGGCTGAGCATGTCAGTGAGGAACAGCAGGACACACAGAGAGAGGAGAAAAAATCACAGAAGAAAGATGTTTCAAGGCAGGAAAACATGGGTAGAGGGCAAGTTGAAATGTCCATATTGCTAACTGTGGTGCTTCTTACAAATGAGTCCTATATGTGACTAGCATATATGTCAGACATATATATGTCAATCATATGACATGCATACTTTAATTGAATACATATTCAATTAGTATGGTATCTATTAATATAGAACTATATTTAATATATATTAATATATAACATAAAATTTAATATAACTTATTAAATATAATCAATATATTAAATATAATCAATATAATTATATTAAGTATAATTAATACAATTATATTAAATATATGAAATACAACCAATACAATTGTATTTATAGTATTAAACAAATATATTAAATATTATATATTTAATTTATATTTAATATTTAATTGAATATATTATACTCAAAGTGTACAAATATATATTATACTCAAAGTATACAAAAGGAGCAGGAATTTTGATTATGTGAGACAAAATAGCAGGTCTGGCATATTAGCAATCATCAGGGTAGTAAAACTAGTCCACATGTTTACCCGCACTGTCTCTCCCTACTTCTGGAAAGGAAAAATGGAGCAGAATGTGTTGGTGTGAACCAGACTGTCTAAGGAGAGGGAGGAAGATAAAAGACTTAAGGGACTTAACACACTTGGATTTAAGGGCTAAAACTATTGTAAGTGTTCTGGATTTTAATAGTTTCTCTCTCTGTCTCCTTCTCTTAGAAAAGCAACAAAAGACAGAAGAAAAATCAGAAAAGAATCTGCAATTTCCCATGCAACACTGCAACAGGTTTTATTTTTTATTAAAATTCAATGGGAGATTTGATTTCTTAAAGCTCCCAAGAAATGATACCGAAAAAAAGTTTTAACATAGAAAAGTGTGGATTTTCTGCTTCATCTGTAGACACAGACATAAGACACATGTGGTTTATACTTTCCCTTTTCCTTCAAATTCTCTAGAGTTTCTAGGATCTTTATAAAGAATCTCAGGGTAGCAGGGGTTTGTTCTAGGGAAAATCCTCCATCACCAGCAGTCCCTCACCCACCCACAAAGCTTTACAATGACTTAAATTCAGCTCAGGACTGCTGTGGGAATACTATTTATGAACATACATTACTGTGTGCAAAGATTGTAAAGTAGGAAATGAGTTGTGTTTGAGGCTGTAAGTTCACATCTTTGAATCATTTCAGATGGACAGAGAGGGAGGTAACTAAAAATGTTCTGAAGCTGAAACATTAATTGGGGCTAACGGCACACAAAGAAAAATAATCTATAGCATGAAGAAAAAGCCCATCTGTCAAGGCAGTGGGCTCAGAGTTTGAAGGTGGGTGGACCGGCTTGCAGGGGACTTGGGAGAATAGGACACTCTCTCTGAGTGGAAGGTTGGAAAGCTTCAGCTTTCAGTTTTTAATGAGAGCTTGGATCAAGTCTTGCCAAGATGGGCAGACTCACAGGCAGCTTCACTGAAGGTCTAGGAAGGGTACGACTGCTGACCCTGAAGTCCTGAAAACTGTCCCATTCTCACTTCAGGCCCCATGAAGTCTGGTTATATCTCATTTCTGTGAAATCTCTGATCTTTACAACAATATTTCCCCTTGTTTGAACTACCTGGGGTAGCACCATTTTTCTTATACCCCACTCCTGCAAAAGACTTCCCAGGACCAGGAGACATGAGATAAATGGAGAATTTCAATTCCATATGGTGCACTCACCACCTGCCTTCCCCAGTTATCTATCTAATATGCCTGGACACATTTTTCTCTGGCTATTTCATGGAAACAGCATAAAGTAAGGAACAAAACTAAAGATCAGCATGACATACACAGTTATTATTGGAGAATAAAACTATTTTCAAGGCAGCAAGAGTCTGGAGGGATCCCAAGTTCACCATATAACTAGATCTTTTATCTGTTATTTCTCAGATTTTGAAAACATAAAATGTCTAAAATGTCTATGTACATGTTATGTGGTTTACTAAATAGAAAGTGAGGTTTACCCAATTTGCTTATTCTATTAGAATGTTAAAAACAGTAAATGATTACATAAATTGTGTGCCTCTTCAGAGTAGTAACAGGATGGCTCTTTTAAGCAGGCTATTTCTAGAAAGCAAAGTAAGTGTTTTTTTGCTAAATATTCTATTATACCTCATTCAAGGATTTTAAATAAAATATTTTAAATGATTGAGATAAATGACTTACAAAATAAAATAAAATTCTCTTTGAATCTGCATTGTTTCAGTTTAAATGATATTTTCTTTAAGAATATCATATAGTTGTTTAGGAGGAACATTTAAATTGGGATATGTAAACATGTGATATGCTTGATCTAGTTGTTAACAGATAATGACTATCAAGTTGTTTCTATTTCAATGAAGTTTCTAAATTCATGCAAATTTAGAAACATTCTGTTTCCATAGCAGCAGATAAAGAGTAAAAACAAAAAGATTTTATTGATTTTAACAGGGCTTAGAGAATTTGTTCTCCTTTTTAGCAGTGATTTTTGCTCTTTTTTTAAAGTCTTTCACAACATCTCGTTTTCTGTTTTCTAAATGTATTTAGTAAATCACCTAAAATTTCAAAGTAGATATTTGTGACATTACTGTAAAATTACACATTCTTATGGTAATGTAGAATAACCGATATTTAATTCTTAATGTCAAACAGATACTAAACTATGAAGTCAAGACCAGACATCAAAGACTCTAACCACAGGTATTATCAGTTTAACACATGAATAAAACATTGCATTACAAATGCTTTTAGGTAACTCATTAATGATTACAAGCATAGTATAACATTTTCTGTCACTGTTAATTTATTAAGACTCAGGCATCAGGCTTTCACAGATAAGTGTTAGAGTCACAAAATGCAAGTTTCTTCATGGTTAATGTGACAGCATGACAATGGATCGCTGAAATTAGCAGAATAATTGTTCCATGTTAATGTGCTAAGAAATCAGGCAATAGGCTTTCTTTTTTGGTGCATTTGTTGTTTCAGTTGTGTGTTTTTCTCCAATTTTTCTGCTCTTTAAGTTTCTGTTTGTCAAAACACACAACGGCTTACCTGTAACAGACACACAGCCTAACGGAGCGATCAGAGTAACGGGAGCAAATCCATAGGCTGCGAAGTTCCCCGTCTCTCCCACGGCCATCAGCAGGACACCACCCCACCACAGCACACTCTTGAAGTATGGCCTTGGGTGCTCCTGTTGTGCCAGCTGAAGGTGAGAATATTTCTGAAAGTAAATCAGAAGATAAATAAGAAAACATTCTGAGCTATGAAGGGAATGCCACTTTTTTTCTTTTGTATTCCTTTAATTCTTTTTATAAGAACACTAATTTATTTTTGTATTTTTTAAAGAACAAATACATTTTTGGGGAATTATTGAAAATTATACGAGGTCATTTTCTAGCAAAGATTTGTATAAACAAATATAGTGGTCACCCCTCGATCCACGGATTCATTTTCTGTGGTTTCAGTTACCCATGGTCAGAAAATATTAGATGGAAAATTCCAGAAATAAACATTTCATACATTTTAAATTGCATTTTCTTCTGAGTAGTAGGATGAAATCTCTTGCTGTCCCGCCTGGTATGTGAATCCTCCCTTTGTCCAGTGTATCCAGGCTACAGATGCTCCCCGTCTCTTAGTCATTCAGTGGCCCTCTCGGTTATCAGATCAGCTGTTGCAATAGCACAGTGCTTGTGTTCAGGTAACCCTTATCTTACTTACTTGTTCTATTTTATTATTAGTTATTGTTGTTAATCTTTTACTGTGCCTAAGTTATAAATTAAATGTGATCATAAGTATGTATGTATAGGAAAAACATAGTATATACTGAATAGGGTTCAGTATTAGCTCTAGTTTCAGACATCCACTGGGAGTCTTGCAATTTATCCCCTGAGGTTAAGAGGGAATTACCATATAACATTCTGGGAGATATTTTGATGTTCAGGTTTATTTTGATTCAAATTGTTTTAGAGACTGCAGCAATTTGATTCTAATTCAAACTGATTCATTAAATGATTTAAAATGGTTTATTTAATTCCTGATTTGATTAAAAATTCATATTTCATTCAGTTTGCATTTAGCAAATCAGCAATTTATTCAGGTTTCTAATTCATGTTCAGTTATAGTTCCTATTTTGTATTCTACATTCTTTCCTCAAGACCATTAGTCTATACTGGCATATTTAAGAGTATTTTAAAGAAAGGGGAAAAAAACTCTATAATCTGTACTTTTATGAACTGCTTCTAAAAGGTATCCATATCCCACCTGGGGTGAAGGCTAGGAAAGAAATCAAAGTACTGCAAATCAAACCAGTGCTATTTATCCATTAGACACCATAGGCCCCTTACCTAGGGTCTACAATACTGTCAGAGCCCACTCCACACACCCCCCCCATAATTAATTTCTTTTAAAATCAGAAGAAGAAGAAGAAAAATGAATGCACTCCAGCTTGCATTATATTTCTCTTTACACCAATGAGGTCATAAAATATATATATATTTTTTATAATTTTTATGGAGAAAAGAGCCACAAAGACACAAGTTTCCAAGACCCATGAGAGTCATAATGTGTCCCTGGATTAATCTACAGTGCTAGAAAAATAAGCTTTTTCTTACCTGAATATTTAGAGAAATGCTGATCACCAAGTTTCCTAAAATGGCCAGCAAAACTCCAAAAAGGTGAATCTGTAAAAGAAAATGTTTTCCTTAAATAATACTTGTAAGATATTTACTGGAAGAAAAAAGACAAATTTAGGTATTCATTCATTTGTTCAGTAATTCAGCTTTAGCTTAGCACCCATTTGCTAGGGTAGGTTTGATAAAAATTACACATTCTTATAGTAATGTAGAATAACTAATTAATACCATAAATACCTATTAATATGATTTAATTAGAATTAGTTTTTCACTTTTTTCAGACACTATTTTTAAGAAATCACTTGGTCCTCTAAGAATTCTCTAGATATTTGCCTGCCTCATTTACTAATATAAATAAAATAGTTATTTGGCTTTTTCCTATCAAGATGCTGCTTCTTATATATCCTTTCTTTTTATTTTCTTTTCTGTAATATATTTTGGAGGACTGTGATATGAAAGAAAGATAATCGGACTACAAGGTAAAGGATAAATCTGAGACACAGATTTGCTCTTTTCGAACTGGGTGACCTTTTGAGCAAGTTATTTCACTTCTCTGGCCTAAGTAAAAATGGGGTGTTAGATAAGATGTTTCCAGAAATCCCTTTACTTCTAAGGCTCTATGATCTCCACTGGAGATGGGCTAAATTTTCCTACTACTCCCCTGGTCAAAAACCTACAATGATTCTTTACAGTCTACTATATCAAACAATAAACTACTATACCAGCTCACCACAATTAGTCCTCACCCAGCCCTCTGTCCATGACTTACTTTTAATGTGCTTCCTCTATCTCAGGTATGTGGCACGTGCTATCCTCCAGCTCTGGCTGACACTTTCTCATGTCACTGCTCTCTTAGGTCGTGCAGGTGCGCCTCTCACTCACTCCAACCAAACCTCGCCCTCTTGGCCTGCAGAGGTCCATCTCCTTGAGACCTCCTCAGACCACCTCGGCCCACCTTGACTTTCTCAGATTCTAAATGGTAAGCCTCCCTTATTTATTCTTTAATATTATCATGTTTGCTCAAATTCTCTGAGAGAAAAGAACCAAGTCTTATGTTTCTTTCTATTGGGTCTTCTGCATCATCTACTGCAATATAAAATTGAAGATTTAACAAACACTTGCTTGAAAAAGTATATAATCATCTAACGCAAGAACTATAGAGGTTAAAAGGTAAGTTCTTACACATTGCCCAAGATGTTTATCATGGATAGCTCATGTATTATTTAATGATTTCAAAAGATGCATTTGTTGCTCCCTTCTAGGTCCAAAAGTATAATATCTTCTATTAGTATAAATTAGCAATGATACAAAGGATCATCTCCCTCTTATTCTACAGTACATAACTTCTAGCTAGCTTCAAATTCCAAGAAGTTATTTGAATTTCAAATGAGCATTGCAACCACAAAGAACCCTTTTCAGAATGCAAAATGTCTTTGAAGTTTTAGAGCTTTATTATATGTGATTTTTGTAGCAATAAGACACCAAATTCCAGCCTGACTCAAGTATAGCATGAAATTTAGTATTTAGAAATGAAATTTAGTATTTTTTAAATGAAGTAAAAAGTTGAAAACTCATTATATAGTTGATATATAATATCCATGGTCTTTAATCAGTTAAGAATTTTCTTTTCCTAAGAGAGGCAATTAGTAATAATTTTGATCACGATCCCTCATGGGGAAACAATTGAGGTACAATACAATGTGCTATTTCCATGCTTCCTATTTCCATCTAATGTACTTGGCATTAATCAGGAAAATGAAGACTGAGAAAAAACTTTGGCCATGAATGGATATTTATTAACATCTCCCATAATTATAAAAGTACATTGTTGAATAGAAATAACTCACTTTAAAATTCTTTAAGTCATTCACTGAACAGTTTAAATGGATTCAGGCTGAGTATTTAAAAATTAGTGGCAGGGTTTGGCAATAATTTCTTGGATATGACACCAAAGCATAGGCATTGAAAAAAATAGATAAATTGTATTTCACCAAGATTAAAAACTGTTTTTT
>NW_012116810.1:571329-584110 GCF_000951035.1 Colobus angolensis palliatus | reverse complement strand
CGGCTAATTTTTGTATTTTTAGTAGAGACAGGGTTTCACCATGTTGGCCAGGATGGTCTCAATCTCTTGACCTCATGATCCTCCCGCCTCGGCCTACCTAAGTGCTGGGATTACAGGTGTGAACTATCACACCTGGTCTATTTCTTTGACATATTTTGAAATGGCCCTGCAAAGCTGTCTCTTATGGGGAAAATCTATGTTCTGTAGAGAATCTCCATCCTTTTCCAGGTCTTTTCCCTGATCCAGGAGAGAATTTACTAAGACTCAGGCACCTTTTTAGGTCTGATGAGAGCTCTGAAGCCTGCTATCCAGAGGCTTCATCTGCATAATAGAACCTTGGTCTCCACAACCCAGATATTCCTTTTTATTGATTCCATGTCTTTAGATATAACTCTTTCAACCAATTGCCAATCAGAAAAGCTTGAATTTGTCCATGACCTGGAAGCCCCCACTTCCAGTTGTTCCCCCTTTCCAGACGGAAGCAATGCACATCTTATGTGTATGGATTGATGTCTTATATCCCCCTAAAATGTATAAAACCAAGCTGTGGCCTGACCACCTTGGGTACATGTTCTTATAATCTCCTGGAGCTGTGCCATAGGCCATTGGTCACTCATATTTGGCTCAGAATAAATCTCTTCAAATATTTTACAGAGTTTGATGACTTTTGTCTACAACCTTGAGGCCATTATGCTAAGTGCCAGTCACAAAAGAACAAATGTTGTGTGATTCTACTTACATGAGGGAAATTCATGAAGACAGAAAGTAGAATGGTGGTTGCCAGAGTGAGCGGAGGGAAGAATGGGGAATTTGTGTTTAATTGATATAAAGTTGGGATAGATGAAAAAATTCTGGAGGTGGATATGATGACAGCTGCACATCAATGACAATGTGCTTAATGCCACAGAAGTATACACTTACAAATGGCTAAAATGGTAAAATTTTATATTACTTGTATTTTATAACAATACAAAATTGGTGGTGAAGTAAGTCAGAGTGTGCTTTAACTTGGAGAAGTAAGGAAAAACTCACCTGCTACAGAATAGCTCCCTGGCCCAGGGTCAACAGTGTTAAAGCAAATTAAATATGGCCTGAGAAGGACTCCGTACTTCTACATTTGAGTCCTTGTGGGTGAACTGCAACCCAACTTAGTGGGTAGACAAGACTGAAACCCGAACTTAGGAGTATGTGCCTGTAACAATAGCTGAGTCTTGGCCAATGCCAGAAGCCATACTTCAACCAGGCATACACTTCTGAGTGTTCAAACTGTGTTCAAATAAGGTAAATGACAACCTGTAACCAATTCAGCTGTTTCTGTATCTCACTTCTGATTTCTATATGCCACTTCCCTTTTTTTGTCTATAAATTTGTTCTGACCACGAGGCATCCCTGGAGATTCTCTGAATCTGCTGTGATTCTGGGGGCTGCCTGATTCAATCATTTGTTACTAAATTAAGCTCCTTTAAATTCAATTCAGCTGAAGTTTTTCTTTTAATAGTCTGGGTATTAAAAAAATGGTGGCAGGATTTGGCAGTCATTTTTTGGCTATGACACCAAATGCACAGGCAACAAAATAAAAAAATACATAATTCTTCATCAAGACAGCATTATGCTGCCGTTCCTTTAAATATTCTTATCACAGGTTTATTTTTGCCCAAAGCAGATATTCCTGGAAAGGTATACACTATTACATTATTAATATCTTAATATGAATGTATCAGACAAGTTATTTGGAAGTAATCAGAGTATGGCAGTTTGCAAAAATGGACACACTTGCTTACTCCTCCCCGTATCCGTGCCCTTGGCTAGGTAGTCTTGTACCTCCTTCTGTTAGGAAGAACAGTCTATTTCCCTATCCCCTTGAATTCAGGCTACAAATGCAGTGAAAGTGTGCTAGTTCCAAGACTAGGCCTCAAAAAGTATGACATGCTTCTGGTTATGAAATATTTTGAGAACAAGCCCAGGCTAGCCTGCTGGGTGATGACAGATGGGGACACACACAACCCTGCCGCGTTTGTGTCTACGGCCCTAATCAATAGTCAGTCAATGTTCAACCCCAGTGGGGGGCCCTCCCTAGAGCAGCCAGCCCCCAGCTGACATACCAGCTGGCTGCAGAGGCATGAGTGAACCCAGGTGGACTCAGCCAAGTCTGACCCACATCAATGAACCCCCAGCTGACCAATTGATTCCAAAGCACTCATTGATGTTTGTAATTTTAAGCCACTAAACTTTAGGATGATTTATTACACAACAAGAAATAATATACTAAGGTAGACTAAGAAGATGAGAGAGTGGAGTGTGGATATTGTGGATCACTTACAGTGAGAAGAAGGGGATACAAAAAAAGGTGAGACATTTTGCTGAGGGTTACTATGGCATAGAGGCAGCAAGCTATTTTAAAAGTCAGACCAAAAGGCACTGTTCCAAAAGTCAGGAGACCTGTCCCTGCCAGGTATTCACTATAAGTGACCCCTGCAAAGCCATTATCTTCTTTGACTCTCAGTTTTCTCAATTGTAAGGTGAAAACAATACCATAAGGAGTTTGGAGACCTAAATGAATGAGGTCTGCTTATGAAAGTATGACACAACACGCTAGTAATCCAAAGTGATGGGCTAAGGCGGTACTAAGAAGTAATAAGAAAGCTTTATTTTCTTTATCTGTATCTAAAATGACCAAGCAATCACATAAATGGTTCCTTAAAAAAAAAAAAAAAAAACTGCCAACCTATTGCTTGGCAGACATAGTAAATGAAGGTTTTGCTGTTTCTCTATTCCCCATTTTTTTTTTCCCCTCAGGGTGTGTGCACCAACTTTATAATATGTTATTGCAACATTCATTTTGTTTTCAATAATGTCTTCCAAATCTAATGAATATAGAAAATATTTATAAGATATAGGTGATAGTTTGGTTTTCTTAATAGAGAGATGGTAAAACTACCAATTACAATTTTTTTAATGCTGTAGAACCAGAGATAAAAATATGTAGCATTTTATTTATTTTTCTCAGAAAACGACTTGACTCACAGATGTAGGTACAACTAGAGGGGATATTCTATTTTCCTTTTTTGTTTTTTGAAACAGGGTCTCACTTTGTTGCCCAAGCTGGGGTTCAGTGGTATGATGATGGCTCACTGCAGCTTTGACCTCCCGGGTTCAAGCAATCCTTCCACCTCATCTTCCTAAGTAGCTGGGACTACAGGCATGCCACCACACCCACCTAATTTTTCTATTTTTGTAGAGACGGGGGTCTCATTATGTTTCCCAGGCTGGTCTCAAACACCTGGGCTCCAGCAATCTTCCTGCCTTAGCCTTCTAAAGTGTTAGGATTATAGGCATGAGCCACTGCACCTGGTCAATATATATTTTTCTAATTGGTAATGCCAATCATACTATTTTATTATTTTAACTTTTTAAGCCATCATTATTAGTTTAAAAGAGCTCACATTATAATATTTCCTTTCTTAGCATTTCCCCATAAGCTTATGGGTTATTATAAAATTTACTCATATTTCAAAATGGCCTGAATATAAAACTTACTTTACAGTTCCTGAAGTTAGAATTAACTTTGAAGTTTGTTCCCCACCCCCTGGAATCTACATGAGGCAAAAATTTAGACATTTAAAATTAACCATATACACATTCCCCACAATTAAATAATAGTTGTCAAAATCATGTGGGAGTTCAACTTCACATCCTAAGAAACCACAAAAAGAAGATTGTCCTTTCTTCAGTCCAAGTTTAGTTCTGAATATTATACAATAATTAACAGAGGTAGGAACAACCATAAACTGTACCTGAGAGAATCACATGTTTTTAAATTACAGAGCAGAAACAAGTGGGCAAAGAGATAATTGAATATACATAATTTCTTTTCATAAAGAATGTTGAAGGTAGATATCACTCTAGTTGAGTGTTTCCTAGTCTTTCTCATCTATCAAAGAATACCCTATACTATTTCTCCTTGAATACTTATGATGCATTTTTTTTGGTAATATGTGTGTGTCTTTACTAACACAATAAAAACAATGTCTGGTGGCAGGTCCAATAATTACCACGAGTTCAAAGTAGGGATAAGGCCAGGTGCGGTGGCTCATGCCTGTAATCCCAGCACTTTGGGAGGCTGAGGTGGGCAGATCACTTGAGGTCAGGGGTTTGAGACAAGCCTGGCCAACATGGTGAAACCCATCTCTACTAAATATATAAAAATTAGCTGGGTATGGTGGTGCATGTCTTTAATGCCACCTACTTGGGAGGCTGAGGCAGGAGAATTGCTTGAACCCGGGAGATGGAGGTTGCAGTGAGCCAAAATCGCACCACTGCACTCCAGCCTGGGCAACAGAGCAAGACTGTCTTAAAAAACAAAAAACAAAACACACACACACACACACAAACCCCACAAAATAAAGCAGGAATGAGCAAAATTATACAGGCATACCTCAGAGATATTGCAGGTTTGGTTCCAGACCACCACAATAAAGTGAGTCACACAAACTCTTTGGTTTCCCAGTGCATACAAAAGTTATGTTTACACTACACTGTAGTTCAAGTATAGTGTAACCTATACTTAATAAACATACTGCAATAGCATTATGTCTAAAAAAGTTAGACATTCTTTAATTAAAAAATACTTTATTACCAAAAACGCTAATTATCATCTGAACCTACAGTGAGTCATTTCTACAATATTTCCAGCATCTTCACAAGAAGAAGATTCCATCTTAAGAAACCACGTTCTTTGCTCATTGGTAAAAAGCAACTCCTCCTCCATTCAAGTTTGATCATGAGATGGCAGCAATTCAATGACATCTTCAGGGTCCACTTCTAGTTCTCCTGCTATTTCCACCACATCTGCAGTTATTTCCTCCACTAAGTCTTGAACCCTTCAAAGTCATCCACAGGGTTGGAATCAACTTCTTCCAAATTCCTGTGAAGGTGGATATTTTGACTTCCTCTCACGAATTACGGATGTTCTTAATGGCATATGGAATGGTGAATCCTTTCCAGAAAGTTTTTTATTTACTTTGGCTAGATCCATCAGAGGAATCACTATTTATGGCAGCTATAGTCTTACAAAATGTATTTTAAAATAATATGACTTGAAAGTTAAAACTACTCGTCGATCCCTAGGCTGCAGAATGGATGTTGTGTTAGTGGGCATGAAAACAACATTCAACTCCTTGTACATCTCCATAAGAGTTCTTGGGTGACCAGATGCATTTGTCAATGAGCAGTAATATTTTCAGATGCATCTATTTTTCTGAGCAGTAGGTCTCAATGGTGGGTTTGAAATATTAAGTAAACCATGCCATAAACAGATGCGCTGTCATCCAGGCTTAGTTGTTCCATTTCTGGAGTACAGGCAAAGTAGATTATTGTTATTTTTGGTTATTGTATTTGTGGGTGTTGTTGGTTACTGTAGCTTTATTTATTTATTTCCATTTTTCCTTCTAGATTCAAGTGGTACATGTGCAGATTTGTTTCAAGGGTATGTTTGCAAGATGCTGAGGTTTGGGCTTGTATTGATCCTGTCACCTAGACAGTGAATATTGTACTCAATAGGCAGTTTTTTATAAGTCTTGCCCCCCTCCCTCCTCCAGAGTCCCCAGTGTCTATTGTTCCCAACTATATGTCCATGTATACCCAATATTTTAGCTCCCACTTATAAGTGAGAACACGCAATATTTGGTTTTCTGTTTCTGTGTTAATTTGCTTAGGATAATAGCATTCAGCTGCATCCATTCTGCTGCAAAGGACATGATTTCATTCCTTCTTATGGCTGCATAATATTCTGTGGTGTATGTACCATATTTTCTTTATCCAGTCCACTGTTGATGGGCACCTACGTTGATTCCATGTCTTTGCTACTGTGAATAGTGCTGCAATGAACATGTGAGTGCATGTGACTTTTTGGTAGAACAATTTATTTTCCTTTGGGTATATACCCAGTAATGGGATTGCTGGGTCAAATTGTAGTTCTAGTTTTAGTTTTTTGAAAAATCTCCAAACTGCTTTCCACAGGGGCTGAACAATTTACATCCCCACTAACCATGTATAAGTGTTCATTTTTCTCCACAGCCTCACCAGCATCTGTTGTTTTTTTACTTTTTAATAATAGCCATTCTGACTGGTATGAGATGGTATCTCATTGTGGTTTTGATTTGCATTTCCCTAATGATTAGTGATGTTCAGCATGTTTTCCATATGTTTGTTAGCCACTTGTTTGTCTTCTTTTGAGAAGTGTCTGTTATATTCTTTGCCCACTTTTTAATGGGATTATTTGATTTTTGCTTGTTGATTTGTTTAAGTTCCTTATAGATTTTGGATATTAGTTCAAAATCTCTAGACTAACACATCTTTGTCAGATGCTTAGTTTGCAAGTATTTTTTCCTTTCGATAGCTATTTTTTTATTCTGTTGATAGTCTCTTTGGATGTGCAGAAGCTCTTTAGCTTAATTAGGTCCCACCTGTCAATTTTTGTTTTTGTTGCAATTGCTGTTGAGGATTCAGTCAAAATTCTTTGCCAAGGCCAATTTCCAGAAGGGTATTTCCTAGGTTTTCTTCTAGGTGATTTTTATAGTTTGGGAGGTCTTACACTTAAATATTTAATCCATCTTGAGTTAATTTGTTTATATGGTGAGAGGGAGGGGTGCAGTTTTATTCTTCTGCATTTGGTTAGCCAGTTTTTCCAGAACCATTTATTGAATAGGAAGTCCTTTCTCCATTGCTTTTGTCAACTTTGTCAAAAATCAGTTGGTTGTAGGTATGCTGCTTTATTTCTGGGCTCTCTATTCTGTTCCATTGGTCTATATGTCTGTTTTTGTACCAGTACCATGCTGTTTTTGCTACGACAGCCTTCTAGTAGAGTTTGAAGTTGGGTAAGGTGATGCTTCTGGCTTTGTTCTTTTTGCTTAAGATTGCTTTGGCTATTCAGGCTCTTTAGGTACCATATACATTTTAGAACAGTTTTTTCTAATTCTGTGAAAAATGACATTGTAATTTGATAGGAATAGTATAGAATCTATAGATTGCTTTGGCCGGTATAGACATTTCAACAATGTTGATTCTTCCAATCCATGAACATGGAATATTTTTCCATTTATTTGGGTCATCTCTGATTTCTTTCAGCAGTATTTTATAGTTCTTGTAGAGATCTTTCATCTCCTTAGTTACATGCATTCCTAGGTACTTTATTTTTGTGTGTGGTTATTGTAAATGAGATTGTGTTCCTGATTTGGCTCTTAGCTTGAACATTGTTGGTGTACAGAAATGCTTTGATTTTTTGTGAATTTTGTATCCGGAAACTCTACTGAAGTCATTTATCAGGTCTAGGAGCCTTATGGCAGAGTCATTAGGGTTTTCTAGGTATAAAATCATATCGTCAGTGAAGAGAGATAATTTAACTTCCTCTTCTCCTATTTGGATGCCTTTTATTTCTTTCTCTGGCCTGACTGCTCTGGATAGAACTTTTATGTTGAATAGGAGTGGTTAGAGTGGGCATTTTTGTCTTGTTCCAGTTCTTAAGGAGAATGCTTCCAGTTTTTGCCCATTTAGTATGCTATTGGCTGTGGGTTTGTCATAGATAGCACTTATTATTTTGAGGTATGTTCCTTTGATGCCTAGTTTGTTGAGGGTTTTTATCATGAAATGATGTTAAATTTTATCAAAAGTTTATTCTACATCAATTGAGATGATCATGTGTGTTTTGTTTTTAATGCTGCTTATGTGGTGAATCACATTTATTGATTTGAGTATGTTGAACCAAACTTGCTTCCCAGGAATAAAGCCCATTTGATCAGGGTGAATTAATTTTATGATGTTCTGCTGTATTCAGTTTGCTAGTATTTGTAATGATTTGTATTCCCTTCCTATAGATGAGGAAACTGAACCTGAGAGGTTTAAGTTACCTTCTAAATTTCCACCATTACTGGTGGATCCCAGGTCTATTTGACTTCAGAGCTTATCTTCCTTTCAGGACTCATGATTGGTGTTAACTCTTTCTTACTTCTCTCTGGCTAAATGAGGATCATCAAGAGCAGAGGTTTTGTTCTGTTTTCATTCCTTATTTATCTTTGCATCTGCAATAATGGAACTGGATAAGATTGTGCTGCAAAAAATTGCAGTTAAATGTATAATCATAGACTGAGGTATGGAAAAAGGAAGGGAGATTTATTGAATACCAGTTAACTTGTTTAATTTCATTTGATTAAATGCATAAATATTTTAGACTATTAGAAATGGCCTATTATTTAAAATATTATTACCAGTTAATGTAGTGTATTAAGAAACAGTTTCAATACAATTAATCTGTTTACTCTTAACACCAGTTTAGAAAAAGCATCATAGTGTGTGCTATGTTTTTTTTTTTTGAGACAGTCTCGCTCTGTCACCCAGGTTGGAGTGAGGTGGCGCAATCTCGGCTCACTGCAATCTCTGCCTCCTGGGTTCAAACAATTCTCCTGCCTCAGGCTCCCGAGTAGCTGTTACTACAGACACGTGGTACCACACCTGGCTAATTTTTTGTAACTGTGTGCTATCTTACACAATTCTGTAGAATCAAAAAATCACTTGAAATAGCAAATAAACTTATGATGTCTGAAAACCAAGGAAATGCTTATTTTTTCCAGGAATATTTCAATAATGCTCAACATCATTGTGATATTAACTCCCACTACAAAACTCCACAGTGATATTTGGGATAAATAAAGGATTGAAAGTGTCCATAAAAAGGCTATCATTACAGAGGAGAAATGATCCAAGAGAAATAAAGCATATGTTCACATAAAAACTTGTACACAAATATCCATAGCACCATTATTCCTAGTGCCCCAAAGTGGAAATGACCAAATGTCTATTGGCTGATGAATGAATAAACAAATGTGATACATTTTATATAATGGAAGATTATTCAGCTGTAAAAGGGAGTGAAGTACTGATACATGCTACAACCTAGGTGACCTTTGAAAGGTTTATGCTAAGTGGAAGAATTCAGTAACAAAAGATCACAAATTATATGATTCTATTAATATTAAATGTCTAGAATAACAAATCTGTAGAGACAGAAAATAAATCAGGGGTTTTCTTGGGGCTAGGATGAATGAGGGGCTTGGGGATGACAGCTAAAGGGTGAGGGGATTTCTTTTTGAGGTGATAAAATGTTCTAAAATTAATTGTGGTAATAGTTGCATAACTTTGTGATATACTAAAAACCAACAAATTGTACACTTTAAATGAGTGGATTTTATGGTATGTGAATTACATTTCAGTAAAGTGTTACTGAAAATAAAATACTTTAAAACGCACTATGTGTAGATACAGATATTTGTCCAAAGAAACAAAATACTACAAATGTAGCTATTACTATTTCAGTCTCTTCCTCTCAGAAATAAGTAATTTTCTGAGGTTGATATATTTAATAAATGTATTTCTTCCTTAGATTTTTATTATCTTTATTTTGTTAACTCAGTTTTTCCTTTCTCATCTTGTTCATTTGGACTCTTAACTCATTAGCTTTTTCCCTTTCTTCTTATCTAATAATATGTGAAAGTACCACTATACATTTCCCTCTAAGTACACTGTCTGTTTCAGCTTCACGTATAGTTTGGACATACATAGTCATTGTCTTTTAGTTCTAAATAGTTTCTAATTATCTCATGATTTTCATCTGAGCCTCAATATTATTCAAAAGTATGTTTTCTGAAAAAAATTCTAAGTGAATGGGGTAGTTGGTTATCAACCAAATGAAGTTGGTTACCACTTTAATAATTTCTACTTTTATTGAGTTGAGGTTAGAAATGTGCTGCGTGTGAATCAACATTTGCTTTATGACCTAATACATGGTATAAATAGAAATTTGTCTTGTGACCAGGTAGCGTGTGGTCAAGGTTTATAAGTGTTCCATGTATGCTTGAAAATAAAGTATTTAGTTGCTAATATTATACATATATATATATACTTTACATATTCTATCTATCTACCTATCAACCCAACCATCCATCCCATCTATCTCCATTAATACATCGCTCAAATCTTCAACAATCTTACTAAATTTTGTACTGCTTTGTCTATCAGTTGCCAAGTGAGATATATTAAAAATCTACCACAAATATGAATTTAGACATTTTTTTCCTTTTAAATCTGCTGAATTTTGTATTACATATTTTAAGGCTATACTGTTAGGTATATACAAGTTCAGAATTATTTTATCTTCTCAGTTAATTGTTCCTTTTATCATTATGACTCTTTTAATCTCAATAATGTTTTTGTTTTAAAGTCTATTTTGTCTGATATTAATATAATATAATCACTTTCTTTTGATATTTCCTCTTCCTCCATCACTTTACTGTCATCATTTCTGTGTCATTACATTTTAGTTGGATCTCTTATATATAGAAAATAACTGGAGTTTTAAACTGAGGTTTTCTGTCAAATGGGAAATTTAGTCCACTTATTGTGTGTGTGTGATAAACTAGAATAACAAATCTGTAGAGACAGAAAATAAATCAGGGGTTTTCTTGGGGCTAGGATGAATGAGGGGCTTGGGGATGACAGCTAAAGGGTGAGGGGATTTCTTTTTGAGGTGATAAAATGTTCTAAAATTAATTGTGGTAATAGTTGCATAACTTTGTGATATACTAAAAACCAACAAATTGTACACTTTAAATGAGTGGATTTTATGGTATGTGAATTACATTTCAGTAAAGTGTTACTGAAAATAAAATACTTTAAAACACACAGTTATTTCTACTATCTTTGTGTGTGTGTGTGTGTGTGTGTGTGTGTGTGTGTATCTGTAGTTATCTTGCTTTTCCTTTGCATCCTAATTTCTTCTTTCCTACACCCTGTTAGAATTGGTTGAGTGTTCTTTGTCCCCTCTCTGCTCTCACTCTTCTGGTTAGGAAGTTATACATCTTATTTCTATTATTTTAGTAAGTATTGCTATTTTCTTAAACCTTTAATTTTGAAATAATTATGGATTCATAGTAAGTTGCAAATAAATGTAAAGGGGGTTCCTATGCATATTTCCCCTAACTGCCCTCCCTAAATGTTTATGTCTTACACAACTATAGTAAAATATCAAAACCAAGAAATTGGCATTGATAAATACCTTATTTAGATTTCACCAATTACATATGAACCCATTTGTGTGTGTGTGTGTGTGTAACCACTGCCACAATCACAACATTCATCTGTACCATCAGCATAAGACTCCCTTGTATTACCCCTTTATAGATATATCCTGTTTCTCTCCCCATTCCTAACCCCCACCAACCTCAATCCAATCCATTCTCCATTTCTGTTATTTCAAAAATATTGTTACATACATGGAATCTAGAAGTATGTATACTTTTGAAATTGCCTTTTTTCACTAAGCAGAATTTCCCTGAGTCTCATCTAAGTTGTTGGGTCATTCCTTCTCATTGCTGAGTAGTATTCCATGGTGTGGATATGCCACAGTTTGTTTAATTATTCACTCATTGAATGACTTTTGAGTAGTTTCCAGTTTGGGGCTGTTTTGAATAAAGCTTCTTTGAACATTCGTGTACAAATTCTACATGAAAATAATCTTCATTTTCTGGGATAAATGCCCGAAAGTGTAATTGCTGGTTTGTGTGGTAAGTCCATTTTTAGTTTTGAAAGGAACTGCCAAACTATTTTTCAGAGTTGTACAATTTTACTTTCCCACCAGCAATATATGAGTGATCCAGTTTCTCCACTAATTTATCTGCATTCTTGACATAAATTCTAAAAGTTAATTAATATTCCCAGCCTCCTGAGCATTATAAAAGCTTCCATTTGTTTTAACTATAATCTTTCTTCTCTCCTATCTCATATGTTGTTGACTAGTGTATCAGTTCTACCTTGTATTTATATCCTCAAACTAGTCATGATTATTATTATTTTTTAACCAGTATTATTTTTTAGAGTAGTTTTAGGTTCACAGCAAAATTGAGAGGAAGGTACAGATTTCCCATTTCCTCCCTGCCTCCATGCATGCACAGCCTTTCCCATTGTTAACATCAACCCTCAGGAATCAAGAGTAATACATTTGTTACATTTCATGAGCCTACATTGAAACATCGTCATCACCCAAAGTTCATAGTTTACATTAGGGTTCACTGTTAGTTTTTTATACTCTATGGGTTTTGGTAAATGTACAATGACATGTATCCACCTTTATTATAATGATATACAGAATAGTTTCACTGCCCTAAAAATCCTCTGTGCTCACCTATTCATCCCTTCCTACCCACAGCCCCCAGCAATCACTGATCTTTTTACTGTCTCAATAGTTTTGCCTTTTCTAAAATATCATATAGTTGGAATCATATAGTATATAGCCTTTTCAGATTCACTTTTTTCACTTAGTAGTATGAATTTCAACTTCTTCTATGTCTTTCATGGCTTAATAATATTCCATTATCTGGA
Organism: Colobus angolensis palliatus; assembly: GCF_000951035.1. Classification (NCBI taxonomy): domain Eukaryota; kingdom Metazoa; phylum Chordata; class Mammalia; order Primates; family Cercopithecidae; genus Colobus; species Colobus angolensis. The sequence continues at coordinate 571,684 of NW_012116810.1, read as the reverse complement.
TGTACCACAGTTTGTTTATCTATTCAGCTACTGAGGAACACCTTAGGTGCTTCCAAATTTTGGTAATTATGAATAAAGCTGCTATAAACATCTATGTGCACGCTTTTGTGCAGACATAAATTTTCAATGCCTGTGGGTAAATACCAAGATTGCTGAATTGCCTGGTAAGAGAATGTTTAGTTTTGTAAGAAACTGCCAAACTGTCTTCCAAAGTGGCTATACCATGCATTCCCACTAGCAATGAATAAGAGTTCCTAGTAATTATTATTGCTCCAGACAGCCAATACTTGCCTTACTTATCCATGTTTACCCATTTCTTTCTTTCTTTTTCTTTTTCTTTTCTTTTCTTTTCTTT
>NW_012116810.1:560002-570389 GCF_000951035.1 Colobus angolensis palliatus | reverse complement strand
CAGTGAGCCGAGGTTGCACCACTGCACTCCAGCCTGGGTGACAGAGTGAGACTCCGTCTCAAAAAAAAAAAAAAAAAAAAAAAAGAATATTTTCATCACCTCAAAAAGAAACTCCATAGCCATTTAGCAGTCATTTCCCATTCCCTCCTCCCCACAGTCCATGGCAGCCATCAATTTACATTCTGTCTGTATGAATTTGCCCATTCTGGACATTTTATATAAATGGACTCATATAGTATGTGGCCTTTTATGCCTGGTTTCTTTTACTTAGCATAATATTTTCAAGACTCATCACATTGTAGCATGTATCAGTGTGTATCACCTCTAGAGCATGTATTATTTCTTTTTATGGCTATTTAATATTCCATTGCATGAACATGCTACATTTGATTTATCCATTCATCAGTTGATAGATATTTGGGTTGCTTTCATGTCTTGGATATTATATTCTTGTATCTTATTTTTTCTTCTGACTTCAGTGTCCTTCTTCCTGAAGAAAACTTTAGTAGCTCTTTCAATAAAATTCTTTGAATTAACAAACTCTCTGTCGCTCTGCAAATATCTTCATCTTTCCTCTTGAGTATAGAAGTATAGGCTGACTGACGGTAATTTTACTCAGCACTTTATGATATTATTCTGTTGACTTCTGGCCCGTAATGTTGTTGAGAAGTAGGTTGTTAGTCTAATTGTTTCTCCTTTGTAGGTAATCTGTTATTTTTCTCAGAATGCTTTTAAGATTTTCTTTGTCATGGTTTTTGTTTGTTTGTTTGTTTGTTTGCAATTTTACTACAATTTCTGTATATGTGATTTATTTTTTTTGGGGGACTCATGCTTCCTCAATTTGAGGATTCATGTCTTTCACTAATTCTGTTAAGCTCTTCACCATTATCCCTTTAAATGTCATCTACCCTTTGTTCTCTCTCTGTTCTCCATCTGGAACTCCTCTTACTCATACATTAGGTCTTTTCATTCTAACCCCTTGTTTCCTAAGATGTCTTCTATATTTTCCAACTCTTTATCTCTTTGTGCTGAATTCTGGATAATTTCCTCAGGTCCATCTTCCAGTTTACCTTTCCTGACTTCCCTCTTCTGAACTGAGTCTTATATATTTCTATCAGGACATGTATTGTACAATACTGCAGTTAATTTTTACAAGGCCATTTCTCCACTAGACTACAAGCTCCTTGAAGGCAGAGCTGTGACTTACACACCAACTCATCTCAATACTTTTAAACTAGTATGACTAATGACTAGTAAACTAATGATTAGTATAGACCTAGCACAGAGACATTGTTTATTAAATACCATTTGAACTGAACTATTGGGTCAAATATAAACTGTCTAGAAATAGGAAATTTTGACCTTTGGTCCTAGAAGGATCTCAGTGAGTAACTATTTTATAATAACTGAGGTTGGAATATACCAAACACCCAGTTTCTGTGAGAGCAAAATTTGTCCCAGAGTTCAGATTTCTACAATTAAGAGTGTAGTAAAAAGTTGCTTGCTGACTTTTAAATTCTAGTTTATTTGAATTATACTAAAAAAACAAGAAATATATTGGTATAAAGCACCTGTCAGAAAGAGTTTCCTGATAGTACTCCGTATAAACTGATACATCTTATTCTATGTTTTTTTCTGAAATTTTGTCTAATTATTCGAGGTTGATTGCATGCTTATCAAATTTATTTAATACATTCCTGTGAATGGTAGTAACACAGTAAATCCTCATTAATTCTCCTAGTTATTGGAGAGGAAAACTTCCAATTTGCAATGCTTTTAAAAGATGGTGGTTTGATTACTTTCAAAGACATACAATAACTTGAGGTAACCATTACTAAATACTGCTTCCAATTAGAAGCTCTGGTAAATGTACTTTAATGACTACAAACTCCTGTAATCAGAAGTATCATTTGCATACATTGAGCAGGCCCTTAGAAACTTCCCATTACATTAGATTAAAAATGTCTACATCATTACTTATTCAGCATGTTATCTCTTTTTCTAACATTTTGGAATTAATGGAAGTTTAAATATCTCTCTCTTTCTCTTGTTTTCTCTTTCTTCCACTTCCTAACTTCCCTGTCCTTTTATTGGTCAGGGAAGAGAACAGGGCCAGAGAAGGAAAGTGACTTAAGCAAAGTCACATAGCTAGATAGCAGTCAAATTTTGAGCCCAAGGCGCTCAGGTCAAGTCTGAATCACTATTTATCTGTAGAATGCAATAGATAACCTTTTGGCTAGTCAATGTCAATGCACCACAAGTTTTTAATTAGCAGAATTTGTTTCTTTTTCTCAATACAAATGAAATAAAGCAATGACAATAGTTAGGAGGAAAGGTTGTTCCATATCTTAATAATGTAGTTACAAGTAGAGGCCAGAAACACAGGAAGATGCCTTTTTTTTTTTTTTTTGAGATGGAGTCTCGCTGTGTCACCCAGGCTGGAAGATGCCTTTAATTAATGTCTGCAGTGCTCACTGTTGTCACCACTGTAGCATAATTTCTGGCTTTTCCAGGATGTCTTGGCAAATACATGGTGGCAGCCACAGCATACAATTTATATAGAATGAGGTTCAAAATAGCAGCACTGATAAGTATTAAGATATTTTCATTGTATTTGGAATAACAATTTTCTATTCTACTTTTATTGTGCCAGAATGTTCTTTAGATATTTCAAATTGACCTGTAGTATTGTGTTATTGACCTGTAATCCATTGTGGAGCAAGAGCAGTGGTTTGGCCACAAGGAGATGGGATATGGTAATACAGGGGTGTGTGGAATTGGTGATCTGTCTCAGCTCTGGCTTTGAACTCAACCATATTCCTGGCTCTGTCTTCAAAACATAAATGCAAAATCAGATGCAAATGGAGCTAGTACATGGCACAAAAGCACCACACATTCTGAGCTCGTTTTGAACACAGTAATGGTTGCATGCAACTCACAACTGGAATAGTGATATCTCTTGTTTCTGGCAATAAAACATGCATGAACTGGAAATGAGATCTAGCATCTTGTATCAGCAATAGTACAGGTTGAGTGATTTAGCTCAACCAATTACTGCAGAAATGACCGTAATGGCCTGAACCAGGGGACATGTCTGAGACATGGGTGTTCAGCTCACCCCATCTCATGGTAAACTTTTAGGAATGAACTGGAGTTGTTTTGCATTTGTAGCCAGTAGACAGGTAGGCACATGTTAGGATGTGCCAGGACAGTTAGGATGGGACAGGAAGACATCCAAACTCTTAGAGATACATCTTTAAGTATTTAGGAGTAAACATTTATAATGTGTGCCACTGTCAAATAGCCCATTTATCTCTCTCTCTCTATATATATATGGGGGGGGAGAGAGAGAGAGAGAGAGTAAGAGAGAGAAACAAATATTTCACAATGTTAACAATTGGTGAATCTCCAGGTGAGGGACATATGGTGTTTTTTGTACTATTCTTTTTTACTTTTCTATAGGTTTAAAATTTTCCAAGCTAAAAAATTTTAAATACACCCTCCTTTGCAGCCTCAGTGAAATTAAGGAGAAGATGGATTTATTTAAAAATAGAGTTAAGAGGAGATGATAACAAGAGAAGAAATGAAAAGGAAGCTGGCAGAACCAAGAAAAGATGTTAAGGAGAAAAATAAAACCATTGCGCAACTGAAAACTGCATGTAGGCACTGCTTGAGAAAAACACACTAGATAGAGGGAAAGGACATGAAGTGAAAATGATCAGAGAGAAGAGGAGAGATGTAGGGGACAGACAATTTCAGCAAGCTCACATCAGGACGTTATCCACCCAGTCATGCATCCATTTGGTATTCATTCAGCAACCGCTAAATGTTAGGCCCTCTGTCAGGAATCAAGGATGCAAAGTACCCCCTAAGAAGCTCAGAAGGAGTAGAAGGATGGTTACTAGAGGCTGGGAAGGGTACTGGGGTAGGCGGTGGTGAGGTGGGGATGGTTAATGGGTACAAAAAACAGGAAGAATGAGTAAGACCAACTATCTGATAGCACAACAGGGTGACTCCAGCCAATAATAACTTAAATGTGCATTTAAAAATAACTAAAAAAGTATAATTGGATTGTTTGTAACACAATTGTAAAAGCTTGAGGGGATGGATTCCCCATTCTCCATGATGTGATTATTAAACATTGCATGCCTGTATCAAGACATCTCATGTACCCCATAAATATACATACCTACTAGGTACTCATAAAAATTAAAAATTAAAAAATGTTAGAAGGGAAGCTGAGAAGAAGTGGAGAAAGCAACCACTAACAAGCAGAGCACAGCCTGTTCAGTCTCTAATAGAGGTGTGCTCTGCAGAACCCCAGGGAATAGGGAAGACAGAGTACAAATCTGTCTAGGGTGGGGACTGTACTTGTTTGCTGTGGCCGTTGTACCAAATTACCACAAAACATGGTGGCTTAACATAACACAATTTATTCTCTCACAGTTCTGGAGGCTAGAAGTCCAAACTCAGCTTTGTTGGGCTGAAATCAAGGAGTCAGGAGGATACCTGTGATGGCATTTAGGCCCACCTGGGTGAGCCAGGACACTCTCTCCATCTTAAGATCCTTACTTGAATCACATCTGCAAAGTTCTCTTTTTGCCATACAAGGTAACATTCGAGGAAGACTTTGGGATCTAGATGCAGATATCTTTTGCTGGGGGGTCTTTGTTCAGCCTACTCCAGGGATGGAGTTAGGGAAGCCTCACAGGGTGATATCTCACCAGGGTGAGTGCATTCGGCTAAGGGCAGAGCAGGTACAGGGGCCCAAGGTGCAGCAAACAAGGTGCCCTGCAGGCCTGAAAGCAGAGGACTGCAGTATAGCTGGTCTGGAGAGGCAAGCGGGAGATGTTTCGTGCCACGGATCTGTAGGCAGTGCTAAGACACAAGGAACTCAAAGAACACAAAGACACAAACTAGAGAAGGCTAAGTCCAGATTTGGCTTTTGGAAGACTCATCCTAGCTGCAGTGTGGAGGATGGACTGGCAAGGAGACCAGGGAACAGGAAGACCAAGCAGGAGATCGATCTAGGAGTTCAGACAAGAAGTTGGGGCGATGAGGATAGTTAATTAAAACAGGGTCCTAAAGAAACAATACCAGCTGGGCGTGGTGGCACGCACCTGTAGTCCCAGCTACTCAGGAGGCTGAGGTGGGAAGATCACTTCACCCCAGGAGTTTGAGGCTGCAGTGAGCTATGATTGTACCACAGCACTCCAGCCTGGGCAACAGAGTGAGACCCTGTCTGTAAAAACAAAAAAGAAAAGAAAAAAGAAACAATATTCATAACAGCAAACATAGGAGACAACCTGAAATACGGTAATGCCTTTTAGATTACTGGGTGGGTTGAGCTATTTTTACCACTAATCTCCTTCATTCTTGTGGATAATTGAGTTGTCTGCAATACTAACACAAACTGAGTTAAAACTATAATCCTATATGTGAAAAAGAAGAAAGAAACATTTTCAGTCAGGAGCAGATTTTTAATTTGTTATCTTGGTTATTGTATGCTATTGGGTTATTGGGTTCCTATCCTGAGAAAATCGTATGACACCAGATCCAAATTGGGTTATTTAAAAGCCAACATAAAGGCTCAGGGTTACATAACACAGTACATCGTTGCTATTCTACAAGCTGTTTCATGCCAATTTTTAATCAACCTTAAAGCCTAGGCAGAAAACCCCAACATATTGCCTTCCCATGCAATTAAGAATGATTACATTTGTCTTTTACTAGGGAACACATTTATTTATATAATTGTACATTCTTTATTTTTAAAAACAAAATTTCATTAAAAATAAGCCTGAGTTTTGCTAAGAAGCCACCAGGTTTTTTCATTTCTGAGAAATGTAAGTCTCAGCAGAGCAAATTTATGGAAAAAGCAATACATTTAATAACACACCCTTTGAGGGCTTTTAACACTTTGTTAAATGGGGAGCAACAATAGGCAAGAAAAGGTGAGATTCCAGTTAAGGAAGTCTTAAACTTGGTTCTATTACAAAACAGCTTAATCCTGTATAATACTGGGGAGGAAGTTTTTGAAACAAAAACAGACATGCTGAACACAAAGAATGCCACTGTCTATGTCCAGGTCAATACAGGGCCTTATAACTTTCATGTTTTACAAGAACATGTTTATTATAATAGTTTTAACAACCCATAATCCTTTGTTTCCAAAGAAGCAGGATTGCAGGCCACCTTTTGCAGGCCCAGCCCAGGTTTGGAACAAGGCTTCCTCTGCAAAAGCTGGATGCTGTGAGCTCTGTCAGCTGCATCGCTCTACCCCACACCTGCCTGGGTCTCCGGAGTGCATACTCTATTTGGGAGCAATGCCTGCCTTGAATTCCAACAGTATTTTGTCAGCATCTTTCCCCAAAGACTAAACTCTACAGCCTATATCAGGTGTTAGACACCAGGTGAGTCTTTGCCTTGATATGGGGAGGGATTGTGATGATGTTGCCACTCACTCACTGATCTCTGCCAGAGACTCCTGATGCCCTCACCACCCACCAGATTAGACCTTTCCGAAATTGAGTCAGGAATCAAGTTCAAGTTTGCTATACCCCTTAGACATTGTGACTTGGGCTCTTCACAACCTCTAAAGGGCCAATCCTCACAGCTAAGCATATTTCCTCATCCCTAAGCCCCCTATTCCTGGCAAAAGCCTCACATCCCACTGGCATAGCAGCCAGGTCCCAACACACCTCACGGTCAATGCTCATATAACACCTACAGGATTCACTGATGGCAATTGTTATTTGGGTCAAATCTTGCTCACAAAGAACTGCCCATTTCTCTACCATTGTGACTCCAGCAGCCATATCCAAATGTATGTCACAATCTTTCCTCTTCTGTTTTGGCTCTCTTATGCACAATCACAAAACAGAAGCATGTTAGTTCTGGAAGTTTAATGTAAATAACTTACCAGGTTATATAAGGGGGGTGACTTCTAACCACTTTTTCAAATTTTTTTCAAGTATTTCTAAGGCATCCTCTTTCTTTCTCTCTCTCTCACACACACACACACACACACACACAATGTATATCACAAAAAATGCAGCTACTTTTTGAGGTCATAGTCCATGTTTTCTGACTTCTTTGGTAACACTGCCTTATACAGAAGGACTCTCTGCTTACGATTTTTCTTGAATGGAAAGTTGGTTGCATTTTGGGCCTTCGTTGATTCACTGACCCAGCCTAATGTGGGCTGTGATAAGAGGGAACACAATACAGACAGCCCCCAAAACAGCCCTGGAACAATCAGAGCCCTGCAAGTCCAGAGGCTGAAGAGGAAATAAAGACCCCCAGAATTCCCAGGAATCACCTCAAACTTGAATGAGATATTCACAATGCTAACATGACCCCTACGACTCCATACAGCATTGTATTTGCACACCATAACTTAAGTCACCTAAATACGCTAAACTTGTCCTACCTACTGAAGAGGTGTTTGTTGATAAGAACTTGCCTAGCAAGAATAAGCAAGATAGAGACCAAGTAGAGGACACTGCCTTTGCCACTTTTTCCCTTTAATTTTTCTATCAATAGGAATGAGCAGAGGCCTTTCTAGGATTTCTTGGGGGCAGGGGGAGATATATTTAGAACTTGAAAATAGTTACTGCTTAGGGATGATGCTTTTGAAAATATTTCAGAAATTAAACCTATAATCTAAGCTTCTAAGGAGATTACTGTTCAGGTCCCACCAACAAAGACAAGGCCGAGTGAGTGAGTTATCTGGGGAGCCGTTCATGTGAGCCAGGACACAGAAATGAAAGGTCCTGGGTGAGCTGGGAGTGATGTTAGCCCAAGGATGTCCCATGAAGACAAAACTCCACAGGAGGAGGACTTGAGCCCACCTGCAGGGGGACTGCTGTTGAGGCATGCAGTGCCCTTTTCTCTTGGTTACAGGACTCCTATTTCAGGTGGGTGTCCAGTCCTTCTCAAGAGTGCCCATGTGCTTTGGGAACATTAAGCCCAGTAACTCCAACCTTGGTGACTGGTATGAGATAGGACATGGTCTTAACATCATCCAATCAGACTAAAGCCCATGTTTTTTCACTAGTGGCTGAGAAAGTCAAGCTCTTTCTTCCAGGGGGGTGAAAGGAAGTATGTACCCTAGAGGGGTAAGCCGGATAAAAGTGGAACCAACAACCCTGAAGAACAAAAGTTGAAAATGAGAGTGAGAAACTGAGCATTCAGCATATTTTTAAAGCCCCCCCGGATGAAGGGTTGACTGAACCCAGAGTTCTTCTGACCTTTTACATCATCCGAATAGATTATTTTCTTTTCTTATTTAAGTCAGTTAAAGTTAGTTTCTTTCTTTCCTTCTTCTTCTTCTTTTGTGTGTGTATGTGTGTGTGTGTGTGTGTGTGTGTGTGTAACTTGCAACCTAAAGCCTCTTAACTTACAAAGCATTCATGGTAGGGAAGCCAAGTTCAAAGACCGGAAGAGAGACTGACTCCTCTTGCAAGCTAAAGAAATCAGGCCAATGGTCCAAGTTCCTGAAGGAGGAAACAATTTGAGAGTTGCAAAGAAGGTGAAGTGGGGTCAAGTGATGAAATGGTTTAAATGTGTCCCCCAAAGTTCATGTATTGGAAACTTAATCCCCAATGCAACAGTATTGAAGGGTGTGACCTTTATGAGGTGATTAGGTCATGAGGGCTCTGCCTTCATGAACGGATTAATGTCTTTGTTTCTGGAGTAGGTTTCTTATAAAAGCAACTTTGGCCCTCTCTAGCTTTCTCTTGCACATTCTTTCACCATTTGATGCCTTCCCTCATGTTATGACACAGCAAGAAGTCCCTCACCAGATGCAGCCCCTAGACCTTGGACCTCTCAGCCTCCAGAACCATGAGCCGAATAAACTTCTATTGTTTATCAATTACCCAGTCTGTGGTATACTATTATAGCAGCGTGAAAAAGACTAAGGTCATTTAGGGAACCAGTGCTGAGGCCACAGGCAAGCAGCCAGACACTCATTTTATGCAGACCTGGTATGACCTGCCAAGCTCAGGGTGGGTCTCTGAAGAAGTCATGTTGGGACAAACACAATCTTCAGTGAGGCATGGAGCTCATAACTAAATATATATCAGCCTATATTTACATTACGGATCAGTCAGCACCTCCTGATATGTGCCAAAGATGGCAAGAAACCATGTTGAGGCTACTAGACACAGTGGTTCACAACTATAATCTCAGCACTTTGGGATGCTGAGGCGGGTGGATCACCTGAGGTCAGGAGTTCAAGACCAGCCTGGCCAACATGGTAAAACCCCATCTCTACTAAAAATACAAAAATTATTTGGGCATGGTGGCACATGCCTGTAGCCCCAGCTACTCAGGAGGCTGAGGCAGGAGAATCACTTGAACCCAGGAGGCAGAGGTTGCAGTGAGCTGAGATCATACAACTGCAACTGCACTCCAGCCTGGGTGACAGAGTGAGACTCTGTCTAAAAAAACAAAACAGGGCTGGGCGCGGTGGCTCAAGCCTGTAATCCCAGCACTTTGGGAGGCCGAGACGGGCGGATCACGAGGTCAGGAGATCGAGACCATCCTGGCTAACATGGTGAAACCCCGTCTCTACTAACAATACAAAAAAAAAACTAGCCGGGCGAGGTGGCGGGCGCCTGTAGTCCCGGCTACTCGGGAGGCTGAGGCAGGAGAATGGCGGGAACCCGGGAGGCGAAGCTTGCAGTGAGCTGAGATCCGGCCACTGCACTCCAGCCTGGGCCACAGAGCGAGACTCTGTCTCAAAAGAAAAAAACAAAACAAAACAAAACAAAACAAAAACACATTAAGAGTGACCAAGGGTGGGGAAAGTGACACGGTGAGGCAAATGTGTAGTGTTACATCCTGAGAGCTATATGGAGAGGCAGTAGAGTACTATCTGCCAGGCCTCATGCAATTAGGACACTTTTGGTGGGCCATGACAGACTGGGTGAAGAGATTTGACTTTATGTAAAATGTAAGTCTATTGGAATATAGGATGGGGAAGGGGGCAGTTAACAGAAGTTATAAATGGAATAGAGGAATATCGGTCTTTCAGGAAAGAAAAAAAAGCTAAAATAAATGGCGCAAAGTCTTATGTTAACACTAAATGAGCTTTCCTAGGCTGGGGTGGTGGTCCTTCTGGTTGGTTAAACTACAGTCAGGGCCTATGAAATATGATGACACTACTGCCACCAAACACCTCTATCAGCTGTTCCCAGTGCTACACTCACCACCTTTCCAACCTGGAAGTCTGGAAAGTGGCTGAAGACATGGGAAGAATCTCTGCCTTAGTACTTCGAGATATCAAGTGCTCTGATTAGAAAATTACTCTCCTGCTGAGATCCGGCCACTGCACTCCAGCCTGGGCGACAGAGCAAGACTCTGTCTCAAAAAAAAAAAA
>NW_012116810.1:547049-553655 GCF_000951035.1 Colobus angolensis palliatus | reverse complement strand
TGAGATCACTTGGACTTGGGAAGGGGAACATCACACACCAGGGCCTATCATGGGGAGGGGGGAGGGGGGAGGGATTGCATTGGGAGTTATACCTGATATAAATGATGAATTGATGGGTGCTGACAAGTTGATGGGTGCAGCACACCAACATGGCACAAATATACATATGTAACAAACCTGCACGCTATGCACATGTACCCTAGAACTTAAAGTATAATAATAAAAGAAAAGAAAAGAAAATTACTCTCCTTAGGAAGAGTTCTGAAATGTGACTGAAAGGGAGGCAAACATCAAAGAGAGTGAGGAGGGCACTAGATGCAGAGAAATAGTGGTTATGGTTTAAAGAAAGCAAAGTTACATCAAATAACTGACATAATTTTTCTTATTTCCATTTGCAATGAGCTGAGTCCAAAAATTACTGATTATTAGATATACATTTTTATGACATTTCCTATAATATAGGTTGATTGCAATGTAATAATAGCTAGTGTTTATTGGGTACTTGCTATGTGTCTGGCATTTTGCTAACTATTTGACATGAATTATCTTATTTTGTGCCTACAACAACTCTGTAAGGTACATATGTATTATTATTATTTCCATTTATATAGAGAAAGCCAAGAAATGGAGAAATCGAGAAACTTGGCAACACATCCAGTAAAGAGTCCAAGCTTTTATAACAGCACAATACAGGAACAAAAAGGATAGCTTTGGGGAATGTCAACCTTTCCAAGGTAAGTTCTCAAATGTCAGTGTGAACAGTCATCAACATTGGAAAAACAAATTGTTTAATTCTCATAAGCTAACAAAATGATTATGACATAACATTTCCCATGCTACCTAGGTGAAGCATGCAAGCTGAGTAGTCATAGCAATGTTAGTATTATTTTTTAAGGTTTTAAAAATTATATAGACAACTGTGAAGATAATTATTTTGATGAGTAAATTACTACAATAAATTATCATAAGGAAAATATCCAGATCAAGAATAGAAATTGGGTCCCCACCCAAACCCTCCCTTTTCCTCCTCCCATCACAACCCTCTCCCTTCCCCAGAGGAATTGCTGGCCTGACTTTGTGGAAATCACTTTCTAGCTTTTTCTTACAGCTTTATCACCCAAGTGTGTGCCCCTAAATACTATGGTAAATGGTGTCTTTTTCTGCTGTGTCTTTTAGGTCTATTTTAATCTATAGGTCATCCAACTATCCATTTTTTCCGCTTTTCTCCTCATAAAAATGATTTTTTAAGAAACCCTAAATACTATAGTAAATGGTGTCTTCTTCTGCTGTGTCTTTTAGGTCTATTTTAATCGATAGGTCATCCAACTATCTATTTTTTCCCCATTTTTCCTTATCAAAATGATTTTTTAAGAAACCAGGTCATGTATGCTGTAAACTGGCAGTTTCCCATAGCCTGGATCTGGCTGATTGCCTCAATGTGAATATTATAACTATGTAGTATTACTCAAGCCATAAGGAGGGTATCAGGTAGATTTAAATGCAAATATCTGGTGTGCCACATACACAAGTATATTAAAACTCAGTTCCTCTAACAAGGGCCAGGGGACTTATTTATTGATTTACAAAAGTTTTGAACAGTTGCTTTGAGATAATCTCTTTCTTCCTCCCTCTCCCTTTTTGCTTTTTTTTTTTTTTTTAAGGGACAGCATCACGCTATGTTACCCAGGCTGGTCTTGAACTCTTGGACTCAAGAGCTCCTCCTGTCTCAGCCTCCTGAGTAGCTGGGACTACAGGCACAAGCTACCATGTTTGGCTTCTTGCTGCCTTATACATACATCTAGAAAATCTGATAAAGGAAAAAATATCACATTGGCTACATAATGAAGGGAACAAAATCAAGTATGAACAAAACAAAATAGAGAAAGAATTTTTCTTAGGAAGGAAATGGAAAGGACCAGCAATTTGAAAGTTTTGCACTATTCTTTCTTTAAGAGATAGTCATATGCAGCTACTAGCAGAAAAGAGATAGATGGTAGCAAAGCAAAATTAATAAAAGGGTAGTATAAAACTCAGCACGATTTTTCTCAAGACCAGCAGAGAGAAGCCTTAATCATTTTCCCTTCACGTGGACTCTTACCACATTGTTTTCAAGCCTTAGTTTCTAGCAATGGCCTTCAGGCATGGAATAAAAGTAGTTTTGCAGTTAAACACACTTGCTGTAAGATCTCGGGGCAACTTATTTAACACAAGTTTCCTTACATGAGCAGTGAGGATAATACATACCTTACGAGGCTGAGGGGGGCTCAAATGAGATAACAGCTATAAAGTGTCACACAGTAAATGCATAACAAATGTCCATCTCCTTGCTGTCCTCCTCCCTGCCAAGTTATATCAATTTTCCCTTAAATATGTTGACTTTAAAATCCAAGCCATTGAATATCAAAAGTTCAAAGAAAGGGCATAAAAAATCCTGAAGTTTCATCTCACCCTATGCAGAAAAAACCTTTCTGACCATGTCCTTGTGAATTTAGACATTTAACAATACGCATAAATTTAAAGAACCAACAACAAAATCCTCCCTCCCATTATTTCCCACATTTTCCCTCTTCTATCCATTCTCTCTACAAACCTTGCTGGTTTGTCCCTTATTTATTCAACCACATAGTGTGAGGGAAGCTGGAGATCTTTTGGTCCAACTCTAATTTTTACCAACAAGGAAACTGACATCCAGAGAAATTAAGTGACTTGTCCAAGTATGCTAGTTAACAGCAGAGGTGACAGACTCTAGCACTGGTTGCAAATTAAATGCCTACGTTTTGAAATTTCACATGGACCGCATAAATATGTACAACTATTATGTACCCATAAAAATTAAAATTTTTTAAAAAATGCATATGGGAGTCAGTAGGTAAAAGAAAAGAGAAGCAAGAGAGCTACAGCAGGAAGCACAGCTTGCTTTAAACATGGTATCCAGCTCAGTGATCATGTGGGGGAAAAGGTCCAGTGTTCCTGGAACTCCTAATATTTAAAGAGATTATGGTAACTTGAAATTTTGTATTTAATCTTCTCATTTTTAAGTGTTGGCAATGTATTGAAGATTTTGAAGCCTCTCTGCTGGCCAAACAAGATGTATCTATAGGCTGGATTGAGTCCACAGATGACCAGTTTGAAAACTCTGGATCCGGCTAGCCTTAATTTAAATTTTTTAAATTTAATTTGCTTTGATTCCTGCACTCCTCAAACAAAATCTTCAACGGCTCCCCACTGTCTACAAGGTAAAGTCTAAACTTTGTCACCAGTCCTTCAAGGCAATCCATGACTATATCCAAGACCCTAAAACATATTTCCACCTTATAGTCAGTCTCCATCTTCCATGATGGCTGAACTGTACTCTAGGAAGGAAAATATTCAGAAAGGCACCTGTCCAGGCCATGAGGGCTGCTCCTGGGTCCCTGAGCTTTTTCCTTTCCTGAAATGCCCTACACTGTGCATGCCTATCAATGAAACCCTGTCCATCTTTAACTGTCCAGCTCCACCTCTCCACAAAGCATCACTGATGGCCAGCCAAATGCCCCCTTGCTCTGAATTTCCATAGGACTTTATATCACTCACAAAACACTTACAACATACTGCGTTGTTTTGGCATTACTTACATAGCTCATTTTCCCAAACACCTAATAACATTCACAGAAGGAAGAGTTTGGGTCTTGCACTATATTGAATATCCTGCAGTGCTTTGTACATAGCACGGAGCTCAATAAACATCTTGGGAACATTATCCTTCTCTACTGAAAACTTGTGGATCAAACATAAAGTGCCCTTTGTTTACCTGGCACAACTCTGTCACTTCTATACTTCTATAGGCCAGGCTTTTCACCAAGCACACAGCATCTGAGTAGTGCAAAGGGCAAAGGCCTTACCTCCCTGCTCCTAAGACATCTTTCTCTACTGAACTACTACTTTTGAGTTGCTTTGAGATTTCTTCCTCCAGAAGCACTCACACCTTTGCCTTAGACAACATTGATTCCAAATGGCCACTGTTAAACATTCATCTATTACATGAAAGCATTCCAGGGAAGTTTGTCTATTTCTATGTATTAAGGTTAATTGATCAGATTTGATGATAATCACTTTGGAAGGGACAAAGGGACAGAGAACTAGGCCATCAGCCAACACGCACTGTGCAAATATTTTAGTTGTGATAAAACCAATGGAGTCAAGCAAATAAGCATCATTAAGCTGTGGCTAGCTAGCAGCCAACATTCATTTTGATTATGGGAGTGACACATTTATATCTCACACTTTGTTTTTCTGGAACCACACCCATTTTCAGCCATTTCTATTCAGTGTTGAAAAAGACAAGAAAAATTAGACTCAATTTTATTTTTACTGGCCTGGACAACACCAGAGGCACTCAATAAAATGCTTCTCGAGTGAACTTTTTAAAAATTAATTTTTACTTTTGCTTAACACAAATGCAATTACCAAAAAGATAAAATACCACCATCTTATAAGAGGGCCTAAATTTGCACAGTAATGGAAAAACTTGATACAGTCTTATCTCAAACCAGCAAAGTTTAGATGTCAGCTCAGTAATTTCAATTAGCACATTCTGGATACATCCTTTCTAACCTTTACAAATACATACTGTCAAAGGCAAATTAAGCCTTGCAAACAGTATTTATTTGCCTTGCATTAATGTCACATGATAATCTGTGTTTGGATATCAGAGACCCAAGACAATCAAGAATTCCAGGAAATGTCAAAGAAAACTAATGACTACAGAGGTTTCCACTGTGAAAACAATGTCCTGTTTTTGGATGATCACATCTACTAACCCTCTAATTTTTTTTTTTTTCAAGAGGGGATAGATAATTCATTCTTAAACTTACATCGAGAATGCATCTAATATAAGAATAATATACTAGATATACTCAAGTTCCAATAAAAATGATGCTTTTCTTTGTAATTCCTTTGTAGAAGAAAGGAGAAATGGGGATGGATTACAAACACTGATCAAGAGGCTCTGAGTATCCTCATTTTTCCTATTTTTATGTCTTTTATGATGAAATGACTTAAAGCAATACTCTCCCCTCTTGAAAACTAATAAAGTGAGCATGCTTATTTATCTTACTTATTTTTTATACAAATATATTGTCTTCTGCATTCAGAAATTAGCATTTAAAACACTTCAGGCATAAAAGGAATCTAAATCTTTGATAATTGGTTAAACTCTCCGATTTAGAACAACAGCAACAAATATTTTCTGATTATATTGTTGCAAAAATAAAAGTATCCATGGTTTTGTTAAAGAACAAGAACAAAGTAACACATTTAATGAAAACAGGAGGAAGCCTGGAATCCACCATGATAAAACTCAGTTGCAATATGAATGCTGCCAGAGGAAGGGTTGGTCAGAGCTCTTCCTCATCTTAAACCAAGCCAAAAATAAATGGGCGACTCCAAGTCCCTTTGATTTTGTTAAATGTAGATTTCCAGTGTAAACTGGCGTTGTTTAAGTTAACAATGTTTAACAATGTTCCGGGCGCGGTGGCTCAAGCCTGTAATCCCAGCACTTTGGGAGGCCGAGACGGGCGGATCACGAGGTCAGGAGATCGACACCATCCTGGCTAACACGGTGAAACCCCGTCTCTACTAAAAACTACAAAAAACTAGCCGGGCGAGGTGGGGGCGCCTGTAGTCCCAGCTACCCGGGAGGCTGAGGCAGGAGAATGGCGTAAACCCGGGAGGCGGAGCTTGCAGTGAGCTGAGATCTGGCCACTGCACTCCAGCGCGGGTGACAGAGCGAGACTCCGTCTCAAAAAAAAAAAAAAAAAAAAAAAAAAACAATGTTTTCCCAAAGGGCCGGTTGGAAAGAATGAGAGTCCTGCAAATGCAACCTGAGAAAATGTGTTCCTCGCACGGAAATGGAAGAGCTGTGTTGAGACACTAGAGACACACGCAGGGCATCTGCGCGAGGTGACATTAGGTTACCCTTAATGAGTTTTCTGCTTCTGACAACGGGGTGTCACTTTTTTTCTTCTTTTCTTTTAACTGTAAAAGGATCCTGGGGTGAAAATGAGTGGATAATCGCCCCCACACTCCTAGATGACTTCCGGGAGAAGAGGGCGGACACCGGCTGGGGAGGCGGGATCAGGACCAGGAGGCCCGGGAACGGGTGGCTGAGGTCAAGGCCCAGGACCTGGACGCCCACTCTCAGTGCCAGGTGCCCGGGAGAGGAAGACTGGGCGGACCCCCGCGCTCCCACATGAGGGGGACTTAGGTCAATGCAGGAAACATCGCATGTCAGCTCTTTCCACTCGGAGAGCCCGGGTGTCTTCCTGAGAGCTGCCAGGAAAGCGGCCGAGGCGCAGAGGCGCCCGGAGGCAGCCGGGGCCCGGCCGTGTCCCCACCGGGCTGCGGGAGCTGCGGGGCGGCCCTTACCTGGTTCCTGCGGTACCAGGCGCCCGAGAGGGAGCCGTTGCCTGCACCTGACGCCCCGTACGTGAAATTCAGTGACAGCTCGTCCAGGGCGGCCGAGGCGGCTTCCCCGGGGCCCGCGGGCGCCAATGTTGCCATGAGGTCTCGCTCCCGGCTCTCAGGCTCCGGCTCGGGCTGCGGCCGCCTCCCCGCCCGGTTGCACCG
>NW_012116810.1:543096-546829 GCF_000951035.1 Colobus angolensis palliatus | reverse complement strand
CCTTCTCCGAAGCAGGTGTCGGCGGGGAGACCGGCGATCTGCGGCCTCCTGGGGCCGCAGGCTCGCACCGCGTCCTCCTCCCGCCGGGCCAGTGTCTGCATCCTCCGGGCCGCACTGCCGAGGGGGCAATCCCCGCGGCCCTCCGCAACGGGTGCCCGCGCTTGTCGGGGCCAGAATCAGATCATCTCCGATGTAAACATTTGTCCAAGTCAGTGGAAAAGGAGGAGACACTGACTAACCCAAAGCAGCTACCATCTCCCATCTCTACCTGGCAATTCCGGTCCTCTATCACATATGTAGTGTTTCTCACTGATATTTTAAAAGTTAATTGCATATGAAAATGTCATGAGTTCCCAGAAATATTGTAAGCAATATGAGCAAAAAAGATCCGAGCGATTAAATCTCAGTGCCAGTGCTTGATACATCCTTAGTAAATAATCATTGAATGAGGAATGTGGTAGACCGTAGGACCCCAGTGTGCGATGACGGGATTGGGTTTTCTTCAGATGGGACCAGGTGGAATTGCGGAAAACTTGCCAGCTACTGTATATATGAATTTAGGATGAGAGATAAATGTTGTTATTAATCTTAAGAACTCGAACGAGATGTTCTGGTTTTACCTGTATTCAAATAATAATGTGTGACCACAAATGATCTGTAAGGTATTTCTCACTTTAAAAAGACCATGATTCTATACTGTTGCCTGAAGCCTGATACTTGCCTTCTTTTGTTTACACAATGCTGAGATTTTTCTTAGATAATGTGCTTTGACTTCCATGACTTCATGAAAGAGAGACCTTCAAGAAAAGAGAATTGCTGCCTAGAAGGGAGCAGGGACAGTTTTCAGTGTTTCTTAGGGGAAATGTGCAAATGAGAGAAAAGAGTGAGAAAAAGTCATTTCACATATAGAAAAAGCAAGACATGTCATCTCAGAAATTGTGTAGTTTCTTGCTTAAGCACTCGAGATGTTCAGTGAACAGCTAACAATTGTGGTTAACTATTCCCAATTTTAAGAGGCTGGTTTACTTCAAATAAATATCTAAAGGAAAAAGGTCTCCTTTTGTTATATTACATTTTATTTTATTTTTTGAGACAGGGTCTTGCTCTGTTGCCCAGGCTGGAGTGCAGTGGTGTGATCTTGACTCACTGCAGCCTCACATTCCTGGGCCCAAGTGATCCTCCCACCTGGGACTGCATACAGGTGCATGCCACCATGCTCAGCTAATTTTTTTTTTTTTTTTTTAGATAGAGTCTCTCTCTCTCTCTTGCCTAGGCTCAGCTCACTGCAACCTCCGCCTCCTGGGTTCAAGCAATGCTCCTGCCTCAGCCTCCTGAGTAGCTGTGACTACACGTGCACAACACCATGCCTGGCTAATTTTTGTATTTTTAGTAGAGACAGCGTTTCACGGTGTTGGCCAGGCTGGCTTCAAGCTCCTGACCTCCAGTGATCCCCTTGTCTTGGCTTCCCAAAGTGCTGGGATTACAGGTGTGAGCCACCACACCCGGTCCTGGCTAATATTTTTCTATTTTTTTGTAGGGACAGGGTCTCGCTATTTTTCCTAGACTGGTCTAGAACTCCTGGCCTCAAACAGTTGTCCCATTGCGGCCTCCCAAAGTGATGGGATTACAGGTGTGAGCTGCCATGCCTGGTCTGATAAGTTTTCTATAACATCACATTAATTGATATTGGTGACTTTATTAATGCTTCTTTCTCTTCACATGCTTTAAGATGCAAGTAACAGAATATCCAAGTAAAAGTGGCTTAAACAGTAAGTATCTGCTATCTCCAGAGGAATGTGTCTCTATGTGGTTCTATTATGTCGTCACTTCCACCTTTCTGCTCTGCTATCCCTGTGGTACTGGCCTTGTCCATTGAGGGAGGAAAGCCTTTTCCAGAATCCTCCCTGCATCCTTTCACCTCAGATCCCATTGGCTGGGACTGGGTCACATGCCCATGTTCTACCAGCAAGGGAGGCTGGGAAAGTGATTCTTGGCTATTTCCAGCCTAGTGAGAGGTGAGCTTTACCAACCAGGATGAGTGGGAATGCCATGGGGGGCATGGGGGAGGGCAACCTGTCAAGCCTGGTACAACCACTCTTTAGTATTTTTCTATCAGCCAGATTGTAAGTAGTTGTACAGTTGCTAACAAGCAAAATATTAAATGGATTGTGTTACCTTCTGGTTTAAAATACCTCAAAGCCTCCCCATTGCCATAATGAAGTCCACACTTTTTTTTTTTTTTTGAGATGGAGTCTTGCTGTAATGCCCAGGCTGGAGTGCAGTGGCACGGTCTTGGCTCACTGCAAGCTCCACCTCCCGGGTTCACGCCATTCTCCTGCCTCAGCCTCCTGAGTAGCTGGGACTACAGGTGCCTGCCACCATGCCTGGCTAATTTCTTGTATTTTTAGTAGAGTCGGGGTTTCACCGTGTTAGCCAGGGTGGTCTCCATCTCCTGACCTCATGATCCGCCCACCTCGGCCTCCCAAAGTGTTGGGATTACAGGCGTGAGCCACCGTGCCTGGCCAAAGTCCACACTTTTAAAACGTGGCACATGAGATCCTTGTGATCTGGCCCTCATACTCTAGTGAGCCAAAGCAGCAAACTTAAGAAGCCATGTTGGCTAATTTCTGCTTGAACCCTCGATTCTGTGGTGAAGCAGCTCTCCAGAGGGAAATGCTGAAGACAGGACAGAGCACACGGCTCCCCCACATGTCTTGCTTCAGTCACGATGTTTCTTAAACGATAAATGACCCTAGTCCTTACCTTTAATTGCATATGATAACATCTGATGGGGATAGTGATGATGTGTCTACAATCTATAACCAGGAGTATCTCTTAAATGCAAACCTTGATGTGATTCTGATTTAATGTAATTTTGGCGTAAGTTTGATGTGATTTTGCAAATACTGAATTTTCACCACCTGCATATGAACTGTGAACTGAAATGCTGCTTTGGAGCCATCTGAGATAACTGCTCCTGGGTCACAGGCCTCAGTCTTGCTCTGTCACCCAGGCTGAAGTTCAGTGGTGTGATCATGGCATTGTAGCCTGGAACTCCTGGGATGAAGTGATCCAAAATTCAGCCTAAGGAGTAGCTGAGACTACAGGCACATATCACCATTCCTGGCTAATTTTTAATTTTTTTTCTAGAGATGAGGTCTGCTGTGTTGCCCAGGCTGGTCTCCAACTCCTGGGCTCAAGCAATCCTCCAGCCTCAGCCTCCGAAAGTGCTGGGATTACAAGCAGGAGTCACCATGCCCTGAGACTTCAGGGATCTCCATTGATCCTTAGGCTTCTCAGTGCCTACAGGCAACTCTGTTATCTAGAGCATGTCCTCAACTGTATGCATAGTTACCTAAGTTATTTTAGAATCTGCTCATTGTCACCTAAAGAGGGAAAAAGAAACCACATTTCATTGTCTCTGGCACATGTCATTTTAATTTTTTTCTCCCTTCTTTCTTGTTCTTATTTTCCCTGTCTTCTTTCTCTTAATCTTGAGAAAGTTTGTTTCACAGACTCAGCAACAATTCTAGTTTCCCTAGAGGGTTTTCTTTCTTTACTTCTCTTCTCTTTTCTTTTTTTTCTTTTCTTCCTTTCTTCCTTCCTTCCTCTTCCCTTCCCTTCTTTTCTTTTCTTTTCCCTTCCCTTCCTTTCCTTTCCTCTCTTCCTTCCTCCCTCCCTCCCTCCCTCCCTCCCTCCTCCTTCCTTCCGTCCTTCCTTCCTTCCTTTCTCT
>NW_012116810.1:532280-542826 GCF_000951035.1 Colobus angolensis palliatus | reverse complement strand
TTTAAGATGGAGTCTTGCTCTGTTGCCCAGGCTGGAGTGCAATGGTACAATCTCAGCTCACTGCAACCTCTGCCTCCTGAGTTCAAGCAATTCTCCTGCCTCAGCCTCCTGAGTACCTGGGATTACAGGTGCACGCCATCACACCTGGCTAATTTTTGTATTTTTAGTGGAGACAGGGTTTTACCATGTTGGCCAGGCTGGTCTCAAACTCCTGACCTCGTGATCTGTCCACCTCAGCCTCCCAAAGTGCTGGGATTACAGGCATGAGCCACTGTGCCCAGCCAATTTTTAAATTTTTTTGTAGAGATGGGGTCTCATTATGTTTCCCAGGCTGGTCTAGAACTCCTGGCCTCAAAAAATTCAGTGAGACTTCTGAATAAAACTAAGTTTAATTCTTTAAAAGCTTGATTTTTTTTCTTTAGTTGATACTCTGCTATACTCAACTTGTTCCCATTTTATTTCTTAATTTAAAAAATCATTTTCAATTTCTTTACATTTGTTTAAAACCTCTAATTTTGGAGGAAGATGGTACATGATGCAGAGAAGATTTGATGTACAGCCTACCACGTGCTGTTCTCTAGATTCCAAGATGCCACTGCTGTTGCTGCTGCTGTCCTAATGTGTGGGGGTGGTTGAAACGAAGAATTCGTGACCAGCGTTCCTTCCCACACAGTTCACAAGGAGGCGGCAGGAATGCCATGTGAACTATTTTCATCCCAGCAGTGTAGGCAGAGCTGTGGAGATTGTTCCGTACTTTGTGACGGCCTCTACCTCTCGTGGGATTTCTTCAGGGGATATCCTGTTCACTTTACGGGATGCCAAAAGCTAAAAAAAGGGCTGAAACGTGGAGGTCTGTCTTTCTCAGTTAATTTGAAGAACTCTACTCTGGTGCCAAATCATTTACTTAGAGAGCAGGGTTAGATTTTGCCTACCTTGCCTGGGATCAGTCACTGGCAGCATTAACAAAACAGCTTTTTTTTTTTTTTTTCTCTCTCAACTTTTTTGTAGATACAGCAGGACATGTGCAGGTTTGTTACATGGGATTCTTGCATCCAGGTAGTGAGCATAGTTACCAATAGGTAGTTTTTCAACCTATACCCTCCCCCTTTCTAGCAGTCCACAGTGTCAGTTGTTCCCATGAATAAAATGTTTTTTCTTTTAAATTCATCTCTAGCACAATTCAGTTGATACTAGTTGTGTCACAATAAGCATTACTCAAATTAGGAGCTTTTAAGGGGCCAAAGTAGAGAAGGGTATGGATTAATTCAGGTATCTCACATCATAAGCCAAGTCCAGATTAGAGACTTTGATGAGAGAGACAAAACTTTAAATCTTATAGAATAACATATGACACTATCTCTATAAACAGCAGTTTGGCAATTGTTAAAGTACAAACACAAGGCAGACTGTCTGGGTTCAAACCCTGACTCCACTGCTTATTTGCTGTATGACCTCATCTAGTTGCTCAATTTCTCTGAGCCTTGTCTTCAACACCTGTAAAAGGGAGATGATAAGGAGTACCCAAAACATAGAAAGTACTCAATAAGTGCTGGCCATAACCTTACAATAGGGAAGGATCCCTTAAACAAATTAAAAAATAGAATCCACATAGACAAAGATTCATAAGTGCAATTACAATAAAACTAAGAACTTTTTTTTTTTTTTGAGACAGGGTCTTGCTCTGTTGTCCAGGCTGGAGTGCAGTGGTGCAATCTTGGCATGACGAAGCCTTGATCTCCAAGGCTCAAGCCATCCTCCTACCTCAACCTCATGACTAGCTGGGACTACAGGCTCACACCACCACATCCAGCTAATTTTTGTGTTTTTTGTAGAAATGGAGTTTCACTATGTTGCCCAGGTTGGTCTCAAACTCCTGGGCTCAAGCAATCTGCCTGCTTTGGCCTCCCGAAGTGCTGGGTTTACAGGCATGAGCCACCATGCCCAGCCAAACTAAGAACTTGTATACATCAATAGGCACCATAAAGTGTAAAAAGATAAGTCAGAAACTGGGAACCTTAATACAAAAATGCTAGCCAGGGATGGTGGCACATGCCTGTAGTCTCAGCTACTTGGGGAGGCTGAGGCAGGAGGATCAGATCACCTGAGCCCAGGAGGTCAAGGCTGCCCTGACCTGTGATCATGCCATTGCACTCCAGCCTCGGCAATAGAGTGAGACCCTGTCTCAAAAAACAAAACAAAACAAAACAAAAATCAAACTCAGAACCTTTATTTCTCACACATATGACTGACCAAGGATTCACATCCAGAATACATAAATAACTCCTTCAGGTCAATAAGAAAAAGTCAGACAACCTGGTAGAAAAATGGGCTAAAGTATAAACAGACAGTCTTCATAAGAAAAAATATAAATGGCTAATAAACATATAAAATACTTCAATTTCACCAATAATCAGAAAAATACAAAATAATATCTCCAATGAGAACCATTTTACACCTGCTTGTTGGCAAAAAAAATTTTTTTAAATTTGCATACCAAATGTTGATAAGGATGTAGAGCAAAAGAAACTCTTATTTAGTGCTGATGCTATTGACATTGGAAAGAGTTTGACAGTATTTGGTAAAGATGAAGGAGTACATGTGAATTTCACTCTTATGTACATGCCCCAGAGAAACTTCCATACCTGGACAGCAGAAGAGATGTACAAGAATAACAGCACCCTTTGTAATAGCAAAAAAAAAAAAAAAAGCAAACAAACAAAAAACTGGAAGCAGCTCAAATGTCCATCTATCTGTCTGTGGGAAGACCTAATGAAAAGCAAAGGATGGACCAGGTGCTGTGGCTCATGCCTGTAATCCCAGCACTTTAGGAAGTGGAGGTGAGCAGCTCAAATGTCCATCAGCAGGAATAGTGGGCAAATGAATTTTGATACATTTATAAAATGGAACGCAGCAATGAAATTACCTGCAACCACCTAGTAGCCACAGCAACGTGGATGAATCCCACAAAGATAATAATGGCAAATCCATAGAAGATTATATTCAATATTATTCAAAAGCATGCAAAATTAGACAATATATTGTTTAAAAGTACATCTATCTATATGTGGCAGGACCCAATGAAAAGCAAAGGATGGACCAGGTGCTGTGGCTCATGCCTATAATCTCAGCACTTCAGGAAGCAGAGACAAGCTGATCATGTGAGCTCAGGAGTTCAAATTGAGCCTGGGCAACATGGTGAGATCATGTGGGTACAATGAGCCGTGATGGCTCCACTGCACTCTGTCCTGGGGGACTGAGTGACACCCTGTCTGATGATAGAAAGAAAGAAAGAAAGAAAGAAAGAAAGAAAGAAAGAAAGAAAGAAAGAAAGGAAGAAAAACAGAGAAAGAGAGAGAAAGGAAGGAAGGACGGAAGGAAGGAAGGAAGGAAGGAAGGAAGGAAGGAAGGAAGGAAGGAAGGAAGGAAGGAAGGAAGGGGCAAAAAATGATAAACACAAAAATTCTGATAGTGGTTGAAAGGTTTGGCAACATTCTATTTTCTAAATTGGGTGATGTATTACATGGGCATCTGTACTATTATTATTCTTAAAGATACACACTTATGTCAAGTGTGTTTTTTATAACCATAATATATTTCACAACTAACAGAAAAAGACCCATCCAGAAAAAAACCAAGGTTTTGTGGTCAGAGGTTTGAAAAGTTTAAGATTGGTAGACCTGGATTAAAGTGTGTTCTTCTGACCTTTATCAGCTGTATGACTTTGGGCAGATTCTCTGATATTAAGTTTCCTAATTCATAGAGTAGGAATGATAATATTTATCTTAAAGGCTTTTTTGAACATTAAGTAATAGGTAATGTGAGCTGTATTTCAGCTCAGTTCACCAAATACTTAACTTTGTGCCAGGAGCCCAGGACATGAAATTGGATAAGGCATGAGGAGCTTAACTGGCTGTGAGCAGGCAGACATGCAAATAAATAGGTAGGCTCAATGTTACAAGTTAACTTCAGCACAAGGGTGGGAGGGAAAAAGAAGCAGCAGCCAGCTCAGGCTGGGCAGGCAGGTGCAGCCTGGGATGGCTACCTAGAAGAGGTGATGACTACTGAGAGCCCTGAGATGAGTTAGCCACATGAAGAAGGGAGGTCAAGGGTGAACAGGGCTTGCAGCAGGCAGAACACAGCAGGCAAAGACAGAAGAGTATGTATGTATCCACACAGCAGGCAAAGACAGCAGAGTATCATGTATCCACATGGAGCAATTCCACTTTACCCTTGGGTGATACAAGCTATAAGTACCCTACCATAAGGATAGAGAGGCTGACAGAGCCAGGAAATTGAGGGCTTTGTGTGTTGGATGATCAAGGTCAGTCTTGACTCTTAATGGGGAACCGCTAAGTAGCTTAAGATGAGAGAGCGGCAGGGCAAGCTTAGTGCTGTAAAATCCCTTGTTGGAGGCACAGGTGTGGCTGGGTGTGGTTTAAGGGGAGAAACACAAGATAGGAGATAAGTTAGAGACTGCTATGGTTCAAGTGAGGATATGTGAGAAAGGCTGGGGAGAAGGAGAGGGATTAAGAAATGTTTAGAAGTAAAATCAGCATGACCTGCTGATGGGGCAGGGGAAAGTGGGAGAAGGGAAAGTTGAAGATTGTTGTAGCTGGGTCTGCTAAGTACGAAGGCAGCACAGTTCACTGATGTGGGGAAGAGGATAGAGGAACCAGTGTAGGGGAACCAGAGTTTGGTTCCGAGACTCGTTGAATTTGGGGAACTTGTAGAATATTCAAGCAGGAAAGGGTGTACAAAATTTATTCTAAGGTGCGCTGGTGAGGTCAGGGCCAGGGAAATAGATCTGGGATTCACCAGCATACAGGTGGATGAGACTGGCCAGGGTTAGCAAGTAGCCAACATCTTTTAGAGCAGTGTTCAGCACACTTTTTTTCTGTAAATGGCCAGATAGTAAATATTTTAGGTTTTGTGGACCATATGGTCTCTGTCACAACTACTCAACTCTGCCGTTGCAGCGTGAAACAGCCACAGACAACATGTGTATAAATGGATGTGACTGTGTTCCAATTAAGACTTTATTTACAAAACCAGCATGGTCACTGGATTTACCCCATAGGCCACAATTTGCTGACCGCTATTCCAGATAAAGTACAGAACACAAGGCCAACAAAAGCTGCCTAAGAGGTAAGAGCACGGATTTGTAGGGTTCTCAGTATTCAAGACAGGATCCCAGTTCAAAGGGAAATTCATTAACTCCTAACTAAAACTTGGGAAGGCAGGGGTGGAGCTGGACTACTGGATCTGGGAACCTGATTGTGCCCTCTGGGCTTCATCCTCCGATCAGTTTCACATGGTGAGACTATGGGCACAGGGGCTCCTGATACCATCTTTACAGTGACAGAGGAAAGGGGGAGTATGGCAGATTGGACTACATGGCTCTTCATGCCCCCGACACAGGAATATTTGCCTTGTACCTCCCCACCCATTGCTCAGTGACTACAATTTCTCCCACAGAGGCATCTTCCCACTGATGGTGGGCTTGGGCACATGACTTGCTTTGGGCAATAGAAACATGGATGGAGTGAGGTGGAGTGAGGGTGACAATTCCAGGCCAAAGTTTTTAGAGGCATTCCTGCGCTGCTCTCTGAAAAGAGAACTCCAAGTAGCCACCGGTCCAGGAAGGAAAAGGAAATCTGTGAAGTGGACCTGAAGCTAATCCTGGCTGTCTTCAGTGGAACCATATCTGACCTGTAGACTCTTGGGCAAGAAAATAAATTTAGATTGTTAAAAACCACTGAGATTTTGAGGGTATGTATTAAGCAGCAAAACCACTTAATTAAGTGTATTCCCAACCAACTTCAGTTAGAAAGTCCAGGGAAAAAATCTCTGCTTGATCTGCTTTGGGACATGTGACCCATCCCTGGACCAATCGCTGAGGACAGAAGGATTTGGTATTATAATTGGCCCACCTGGATCATGTGCCTGCTCTATTCAAGATGATGGGGCATTACCAAGGTGAGAAAAAGGGATGCTGAGCAGATAAAAGTGATCGCCAATATTGTGGAAAACCAGCATAGAGCAGTGCTATAGAAACCTGGACAGGAGAGAACTACAAAAATGAAGGTGTGTTGAATAAAGCCGTCAGCTGCAGAAAGGATACTGAGACAGTAAATGAAATGTGTTTATTGGCTTTGGCAATAATAGGTGGTCACTGGTGATCTTTTGCTGAGAGTTTCAGTGGAGTGTTGGGGTGACAGATTATAGTTAACTACAAAATTTCACAAAATTCTAATTCACCATGGGAATGTCAGTTATTACTGTAAAGAAACTTAGATAAGGAAGAGGTTAGGAATCAGGTGAGAGCCAGGAGTTTTGTAACTTTGAAACCATAGGAGGCTTCTGGGAAAGGGACGTTGGGATCAGTCCATACTCCAGGGAGACAATGCTCAGAGCAGGGGAAACCCATCAAGGGGAGTACCAAGGCTGAGAGGCCAAGCACAGTCCTGGTGTGACCCTCGGGGCCTGAGGCAGAATTGCATTTTTGGGAACCAGACACAAAGGCAGGATCCAAGCAACGTGGAATTTAAAAACAGCAGTGAGAGATGACTTGAGGGAGGTAGAATAGGCCAGTGGAGGAGAGAGCTGATAAGAATATCTGGTCTCAAGCCTGGAGAAACAAGAACAGAGCCAGCCCTAAACAAAAGTATTCAATGGACAAAGGTTAATCTAGTACCCACACTGCTTTAAGACTGACTTTTCCTTGACTTACGGTGAAGCCTTTTTCCATAACCCTCCCCAACTCCTGTCCTCCCTCCATACCCCATCCCACCTGCCTTTACTGACTTCTGGCTAGGCAGGGCTTCCCAAGGCTGTGTCCCATCCAGGCCAGTCCTCCACAGACAGCATCTCTTCCCCTGCCTTGTCTAAAATCATACCATCTCACTTCTCATTCCTTTGCTCTCTACTTTCAAAGAGGAGTCTAAGAATGAATCCCTGCCAAGATATGGACATAATAGATCTTCTGTGTCTATTTGCTTTCTAAATGGACTCTCCTGGCAACACAAGGTCTTAACCCAAAGGGGTGTTTCGTTCAGTCATGGTAAGAATTTGGGTAGATGGAGGTGGGAAGGGCAAAATTGCCCCTCAAATCTTACCACATAATAGGTTTGTTACTGGTAAGGCTGCTTGTGAATTGGAAAAATACTGAGGTGAGTGAGATAAAAACCTTAATTTTAGAAATAAAATATTTAATTTGGGATGATGACACAACAGATCTTAGATGTAATTGGTAAATGAAAATCCCCTGGAGTGAGAAATACAGAGGTAGACAAAGGGCTACAGGTCGGAGGTCAAGAGGTAGTTACTGGCTGGGCTTAGTGGCTCATGCCTGTAATTCCAGCACTTTGGGGGGCCAAGGTCAGAGGATTGCTTGAGCCCAGGGGTCTGGAGACCAGCTTGGGTAGCATAGTGAGACCTCGTCTCTATAAAATAAGAAAAATCAGCTGGGGGTGGTGGCATGTGCCTGTGGTCCCAGCTCCCTGGGAGGCTGAGAGGAAGATGACTTGAGTCTGGGAGGTTGAGGCTGCAGTGAGCCATGATCATGCCACTGCACTCCAGCCTGGGCAACAGAGCAAGACCCTGTCTCAAAAAAAAAAAAAAAAGAAAGAAAGAAGTAGTTAGCCACATCATAGTATTATCTTTCCCTTCCAGTTTATAGTTTACAAACACTGTCACCTCTATTGTTTCATTTGCTTCTTTCAAAAGCTCTGTAAAGTAAGCAGAACATTTGTGTTTTTAAAAAGCATTTTTGTATTTTGTATTTTTATTTATTTATTTTTAATTGATACATAATATTTGTACATATTTATGAGTACACATGATATTTTGTTACATGCATAGAATGTGAAATGATCAGGTCAGGGTATTTAGGGTATCCATCACCCTGAGTTTTTATCATTTCTATGTATTGGGAACATTTAAACTCTTCTCTTCTAGCTATTTTGAAATATACAATACGTTGTTGTTAACTATAGTCACCCTACTCTGCTATCCAATGTTAGAACTAATTTCTTCTACCTAATTGTGTGTTTGTACCTGTTAACCAACCTCTCTTCAATAAAACTTGAACTTTTTTTTTTTTCAGAGTCTCACTCTGTTGCCCAGGCTGGAGTGCAGTGGTGAAATCTTGGCTCACTGCAACCTCTGCCTCCCAGATTCAAACGATTCTTATGCTTCAGCCTCCCAAGTAGCTGGGATTCCAGGCCCCACCACGCCCAGCTAAGTTTTCTAGTTTTTAGTGGAGATGGGGTTTGGCTGTGTCAGCCAGCTTGGTCTTGAACTGCAGGCCTCAAGTGATCCACCCGCCTTGACCTCCCAAAATGCTTGGATTATAGGCGTGAGCCACCGTGCCTGGTGAAAATTTGCATTTTTTAGAAGCAAAAGCAAACACCTCAGCTTAGAGAAGCTAAATTATTTATCTAATGTTCACTGCTGATTTGTGGTAGAGCCAAGACTTCTGCTGCTCAACGATGTCCAGGTAGAAGGGTATACTAATCAGGGCTCTTTAGAGAAACAGAGCTAATAGGAGACAGGCATACACGCGTGCATACACGCACAGACTTATTATGAGGAATTGGCGCACATGATTATGAAGGTGAAGTCCCAAGATCTGCAGTTGGCAAACTGAACACCCTAAAGAGCCGATGGTGCAATTTCAGTCCGAGTCTGAAGGCCTGAGAACCAGGAGAGTCAGTGGGGTAGGTTCCAGCCCAAAAGTGGGCAGGTCTAAGTCCCAAGAAGAGCCGATTTTCCAGTTAGATTTCAAAGGCAGGAAATGACCCATGTTCCAGCTCAAGCCATCAGACAGCAGGGGTTCCCTCTGACTCAGCCTTTTCATTCTATTCAGGTCTTCAGTCAACTGATGAGGCCCACTCACATTAGGGAGCACAGTCTCTGTACTCAGTCTGCCAATTCAGCTGTGTGAGGCTCCTCCAGAAACTCCCGCACAGCCACATCCAGAATAATGTTTGGCCAAATGTCTGGGTACCGTGTGGCCCAGTCAAGTGGACACATGAAAGTCGCCATCACAGTGTGGTCCTCAAGGAAAGGAATGAAAGAAACAATCCAGCTTTGCATTTCACACTGATACAACGGCCTGTGAAACCAGATGTGACAAACCTGGCAAGACTTTGGAATTCATGGAGGAAACTGGATCTGTCCCTTGCTGTAAGTGGCTTAATTCCAGTTTAAGAGACAGAACATATACATAAAAAGATAAATAAGTATAAATCAAGTAGAAACTCGGTACCTAAGTGCTAAATACAGGAGAAAATGAATCTTGGATTCCACAAAAAGGAGTGATTTTGGGCTGGATAGGATCTGGAAAAGCTTCAAGGAGGTCGAGGTTCTTGAGCAGGGGCTGAGGGAAGAGTGTGGCTGACACAAGTGTGAGAAGGAGAGAGTATGGCAGGAATATAGAACACCCGGAGGGAAGTGGGAAATGCAAATGTGTGTGTGCAGGGACAAGTCATGGCTGGGTGGGCACCCGTGCCACGGAACAGCTTGATGCCTGGAGAGCAACTCCCAGAAACAGCTTTCGGCCCAGATTGCTAATTAGAATTTTTTACTGTGTGTGAAATTTCCAAGATCAGCATGGAGTGTCATCGGCGTCTCCTGCAGGCGTCTCCTCCCGAACACGGCTTCCTAAACCTGTCTTGCCAGTCAAGTCCCACAGCTGCTCTGGCGAGTTATTCAGGCTTCCTCTGAAAAGCTGTTCTCCTGGACTTGCATGTGCTTAAAGGGAAGAAAAGCAAGGAAAGCGAAACCCTCTACTTGTTTCCAGGTTCTGAGTGAATCTTGTTTTTATACTATTTGT
This sequence comes from Colobus angolensis palliatus, assembly GCF_000951035.1. NCBI lineage: Eukaryota > Metazoa > Chordata > Mammalia > Primates > Cercopithecidae > Colobus > Colobus angolensis. Next base: position 532,991 of record NW_012116810.1, on the reverse strand, counting down.
CCTGTTATCTGGATCCACAACACTGGTGTGTCTTAGATGATAAAGAAAGCAGGGACTAATGATAAAGAAAGCAGGGACTAATTGAGTAGTTCTCTCTGCAGGGCCCTGCTATGTGCTGTGGCCTCTCTGGGTTCTTCATGAGTGCCTTGGGGATGTGATGAAAACTACATGTGTGATGAGCAGAGTAAGCTTTGCCTCCTGTCAGCCAATAGGACACCGCCTAGCAATTCCCCCGCAAACACACACACCACCCTGAAATTCCCCAAGGCCCTCATTTGGGTGCTCTGGGGGGCAGGGAGGGTTATGAAGAGAGGTATACACTGTGCAAAGCAGCACGTGCTCCAGGTCTGGCTCTGCCTCCAACCAGCTGGGTGACCTTGGGCAAGTTCCTGTATCTCCCTGGGCCTCATCTGTGAAATGAGAGGCTTGGTCTGTATCATTCCAAATGTTTCCAACTCTGAAGTACGAGTCTAGGAGAACTTTTATCTTCTTCACATTATAGCAGATTTTTTTTTAACCCCTGGATACTTAGGGGAAGAGAGAATGGCTCTATAAGGTACTAATCCGTCTTCCTACAACATTTTGGGATATCTGGTAGTCTCTGGTCAAAGAGGGTTAGCTTTTTCCCTCCAATTTTTCCTTCTTTTTTCTCCATCTTCCTTTCTCTCCTTTCTCTTCCTTCCTTCCTTCCTTCCTTCCTTCCTTCCTTCC
>NW_012116810.1:524474-531935 GCF_000951035.1 Colobus angolensis palliatus | reverse complement strand
GCACAATTACGGCTCACTGCAACCTCCGCCTCCTGGGCTCACGTGATCCTCCCACCTCAGTCTCTCGAGTAGCTGGGACTACAGGGGACTACAGGTGTGTGCCAACACACCAGGCTAAGAAGGTTAGCTTTTATCTTCCACACGTGTTTAAAATATACCTTTTTTAATTTTAATTTTAATTTTTTTTGAGACAGCATCTTGCTCTGTTGCCCAGCCTGAAGTGCAGTGGCACAATCTCGGCTCACCGCAGCCTCCACCTCCCAGGTTCAAATGATTCTCGTGTCTCAGCCTCCCAAGTAGCTGAGATTATAAGTACGCCACCACTCCTGACTATTATTGTGTGTGTGTATTTTTATGGAGATGGGGTTTCGCCATGTTGTCCAGGCTGGTCTCAAACTCCTGGCCTCAAGTGATCTGCCCGCTTCGGCCTCCCAAAGTGCTGGGATTACAGGCATGTGCCACTAAAAAATATATTTTATGGGAACTTTACAGAGATGGAATATTTAAAGAACTTTAAATGTAAGAGGACTAAGATTCAAATAATGGTGCCACCGTTTAGTAGCTACATGATCTTGGCCAGGTTATTTCACTTTTCTGGGATTCAGTTTCCTCAGTTGTAAAATAGCAATAGACCAGGTGCAGTGGCTCACACCTGTAATCCCAGCACTTTGGGAGGCCAAGGCAGGAGGATCTCCTGAAGCCAGGAGTTCAAGACCAGCCTGGGCAACAAAGCGAGAGACCCGTGCTGTCCACCCCCCACCACCCCCACCATCTCTCTAAAAAAACAGAAAGTTAGCCAGTGTGGTATATGTATAGTGGTTAGCTGTAGAACACTGCATTCAGGCAGATCTGGGTTTCAGTTCGGCTCTGTTTCTTATCAGCTGTTTGGCCTTGGGCAAGTTATTTTACTTCCCAATCCTCAATTTACTCCTCTTTGCAGGAATAATAATAGTTCCTGCTTTGTAGGGTGATTGATTAATGAGGATTCCACGAGACAAGGAATTAAAAGTGCCTGACACAGAGTAAATATTGAATACATTTAATCATGATGAAAAACAAACAAATATCAAATATCACGCTTCCCTATCCATTCTCCTCCAAGGACAGCAGTAGCAGAAACTCCCCTGATGAAGGGAGAGACTGAATCATGTAGCTAGAGAGCAAGCTTGATGAGGGCAGGACCACCTCCGCCTGGTTTATCCTGCAGCCCCAACACCTAGCACAGTGTCCAGGACATAGAGTATCAGGAAGAAATCCTTTACAATGATGCAAACAAGACAGAGATGCTCATAAATCATTCTACCTTTACAAGATATGCTTACGTTTCAGGTTTTCAGGCTTGTTCCATTGCTGCCTTAATAGCTCCACCTGTTACTGAGCCAAACCTGGGTCTGCTCACCCTGCACACTAAAGACAAACACCCACACTGAGGTTTTGCAGTGAGGGAAAGGAGGGCATTTATTTACAGGACACCAAGGAATAAGAATCGGGCAGCTTGTGCTTAAGACTGGCCTTCCTGCTGACTTACAGGCAAAGGTTTTTAAAGGCGGGGGAACACTTCAGGAAAGCAGAAGTGAAATCATAGGCAGCACATGGAGGTTAGAGATTGGTTTGGCCTAAAAAGGTGGGATATCTTGAAGCAGGGGCTTACCGGTCATTGGGGGATTCAAAGATTCTCTGGTTAAGGAAGCAGAGCTTTGTCTAAAAACTTGGGTCAGCAGAAAGGAATGTTGAGGTGTGGCCTGTGCATGTGACTCTTCAAGTCCCCTCAGGAAGAAATTTAGAACAAAGAATGGCATTCAGTCCTCACTTCTCTCTTACCTGAGGTCTGTGTGCCAGTGAATGACATTTTCCATTTGGTGGGGGTATGAGTTTCTGAAAAACAACTCAGGGACATGTGTTAAGATGTTATCTTTAGTTTTTCTTTTTTTAGAGAAAAGGTCTCCCTTTGTTGCCCAGGCTGGTCTTGAACTCTTGAGCTCAAGAGATCCTCCTGCCTTAGCCTCCCAAAGTGTTAGGATTACAGGCATGAGCCACCATGCCCAACCTATCTTTAGTAGGAACCAAACATCTTATGGCTCTAACTTCCTTTGCTATTGTTTTCAGCAATTATTACCCTCTTTCTTATCAATTTGCTTATTTACATATCAGGGCTGGCTAGATGTTTGGAATTTTCCTTGAAGGAACTCCAGATTTTTCTTTATTTCCATGCTTAGGGTGGGGTGGCAGGCCCCTAAGAAGAGTCTCTGCTCTGTCTCACACCCAGGAGGACATTCAGAAATGTTCAAATCTCCTCTTAAGTCTAGACCAGCGTTGTCCAATAGAAATGTAACTCAAGCCCTATATAGAATTTTAAATGTTTTAGTAGCCACGTTAAAAAGGCAAAAATAAACAGGGGAGATTAATTTCAATATTAGATTTTATTTAATCCACCATACCCAAAATGTCATTTCAACATGTAATCAATATAAAAACTATTAATAAAATAACTTATATTTTTTGTACTCAGTTTGAAATCTAGTGTGTATTTTATAGTCGGAGCACATCTCAATCCAGATCAGCACATTTCAAGTGCTCAATAGCCACATGTGTCTAGTAGCTGGTCTATTGGAAAGCACAGCTCCGGACCAAGAGAGCAAGATCAAGCCTGTCCTTTCACCCACCCAAGCCACCGTTCAGCTCACTTCCTGTCTGAGAACACCCTTCTTTCCCAGGTGGCTGCTCTGGAGAATGGCTTCCAGCTTCTTGGAAGACATGCCTACCACCCATACACATGCGTGTGCCTCACTTTACACATCGCACCAGGAAAACCACATCAGAATGCAACATCACAACCTCATCATTCATTCCATAAGGTAATACACACAACAGGTAATTGACATTTCCAAGCACTTCCAGGCTTGTCATTTGAGGTAGGCAACTATCACCCTTCTCTTTTCCCCACATGCTTTTGTAGAGCTTTATCCAATGTAATCTTGCCTGAATTCAATCCTCTCTGATAATTCATTTATTCGTTCAATTTGTTGAGTGCCTACTGTGTGTTATGGAGTTAAAAATACAACAACGAGCAGGAAAGATGAAATCCCTGTCCTGGGGAACCTCAAACTCAAGTTGGATGGGAGGAAGAGTGAGCAGAATTTTATAACGTAGTTTAATGGGGGAAATAAATCCTAGGGGCTCTGGAACCTCATAGGAAGGTAACTAACCTAACACAGGAGGAGTGGGTGCGTGCACATGCACATACATATGTGTTTGTGCACATGCATGCATGTGTGTATATAAGGGGGCACTCAGAGAAGCCACATCTAAAGTGAGACCTGAGTGGAAGTTGGGGTGTGGGTTGTGAGGTGTGGGATGGGAAAAGAGAGAGGATTCCAGGTGAGGAGAGAGTGTGCACATGTTCCAGAAGGGGCAAAGATCAAGTAGGGGGCCTGCCAATCACTCCATCTAGCTGGAATCCAGGAAGAGGAAATCTGTGGCTTGGGGGAGACATGGGGGTGAAAAGAGATAATCATAGTCAATAGTTCAGGCTTCATTTAAATTCTGTAATAAAGTTTCTGGGAATGCAGTTCTGGTTCTGATTTCTCACCTGTATTCATATTCTGCACTTCCAGCTGTGTACGGAACATCTCCATGTTTCACTCCAACACAACATGTTTAAAATCACTCAGCACTTTCGCTCCACTACTAAATATTCCAAATTGGTTGTCTGTCCTAATCTCTCTGTCTCTAATAATGAGATAAGCATAGTTCCAGTCTCCTACCTAGACTAAAACATCTTTCGTCTCTCTCATATCTTCATTCTATGTAGCCAAGTTGTCACTAAATCTTGCTAATTTTTTGACTGAGTATCTGAAGGCTTTTGGTTCAGGCACTTCCTGGCTTCCCTGAAGATAATTCATCATTCAGTTTTCTATAATAGCTTTAAATTTTCACCAGGCCTATCTAAATTCCAAGCAATATAATTTGTACTCCTTTGAGATATCAGCTTGGAACAAACCAGCAGTTTAAAAAATCATATCAGATTATAAAGTAGAAAAATAATTTCAGCAGTCCAGAAAAGTCCCAAGTAATTTTTATTGGAAAACAGTTCTTAACGTTTTATTTATTCTTAGATTCTGCCATCTTCTTATGTACAATAAAGTTCATTCACCTTCCTCCTGGAGTCATAAAGTTTTATTATCTGCATAGAGAAACCATAAACAGGTATTTTTATTTGTCTAATTGTGTCCCTCCCTTTATATAGAAGCCCTTCCCTGGATACATTACCTGAACATTCACTCACCCTAAAAAAACGTTCAACATTGTTTGAACTTGTCCTTGATTACTGAATATCTTACTTCATATTGGTTTGGCAATTCATTATAACCGCACCCTGAAAACTGGACATGGAAAATTAAAAACACAAGAGCCAGATTGCATTGTATGTCTCAGGAATAAATGAGAAGAGAAATGATAATTCTCCCCAGTTGTATTTTGTCATATTTTAAACAAAATGTCCACTGGCTGGAAATTCCATTTCAAGCAGCAAGCATTTATTGAAATTTACTGACCATGTCCAGCTTGCAATTACATGTTAGAGGTATGGTGACCATGTTTCCTACAATTAAAAATCAGGACATATGATGTAACTGTGAAACAAAGCACCCGAAAACACTCCTGCCCCAGAAAACGTGAGTTGAGTAATTGCAATCGCTACCAGAAATGCAAGAGAAACACTGTCCCTCAAGCTTACAGCTTATTGGAAACATAAGCATAACACACATTCATTAACTTCACCACTGAATGAAGAGTAAGTGAACACTAGCAAAGGACGCATTTTGTTAGCTAGCAGGATTACAGCAATGAGAAAAGAGTCACCTTAAATACTTTGTCAAACAAGGTAGGCTCTTGTGATGGCCAATTTTATGTGTCAGCTTGTCTAGGCTATGGTGCCCAGTTGTTTGTCAAACACCAGTCTAGACATTGCTGTGAAGGTTTTTTTTTTTTTTTAGAATGGATTAATATTTCAATCAGTAGACTTTGAGTGAAGCAAATTACACTCCATAATGTGGATGGGCCATATCCCATCAGTTGAAGGCCTTAAAAGCAAAGATTGAAGTTTCCCCCAACAAGAGGGCATTATGCCTCATACTGCCTTCAAACCCAAGACTGCAACATCAGCTCTGTCCCAGCTTGCCCTGCAAATTTTGGACGTATAGATCCACAGTCACGTGATCCAGTTCCCTAAAATAACCCTCCTTCTCTCTCTCTCTTTCTCTGTATGTGTTGTACACATGTCCTGTTCGTTCTGTTTCTTTGGAGAATTCTAATACAGTTCTTATAAGAATTGTTACTTATTTTTAATTCCTGAGATAATTGATGCATTTTAAAACATAATTATATTATATCTGTTTTTGCACAAATGGTGACATCCCTTTTAACAATACATCTTCTAGCAGTGTTTTTTTTTTTTGTTGTTGTTGTTTGTTTGTTTTTGAGATGGAGTCTCACTCTGTTGCCTAGGCTGGAGTGCAATGGCACAGTCTCGGCTCACTGCAACCTCCGCCTTCTGGGCTCAAGAGATTCTCCTGTCTCAGCCTCCCGAGTAGCTGGGATTACAGACACGCGCCATCGTACCTGGCTAATTTTTGTATTTTTAGTAGAGACGGGGTTTCACCATGTTGCCCAGGCTGGTCTTGATCTCCTGACCTCAGGTGATCCATCTGCCTCAGCCTCCCAAAGTGCTGGGATTACAGGTGTGAGCCACCGTGCCTGGCCCAGCAATGTTTTTAAACATAGAGACCATTCACTTTCAAGGCCCACCTTGCTGTTGAGGAGAAAATTTAGAAGCCAAAGTGGAATTCTCAGATGAAACAAAACTGTTTGAATTTTAAGTGGAATGAGAAATGAGGGAATGCAGAGAGCTTGAGGAAAGCTAAGAAGGTCTCAAAAGAGGGAGACAACAGGGAAGAAAGCACAGAGAAGGCAACTTTGACCTTCTGATTACAAAATTTGGGGAAAAGGAACTGCATGGATAATAGAGCCTGTGCCTGTTAGTATGTTCCCAGCAGAAAGACACTATAGAAAGAAAAGAGGATAGCAGAGCAAAACTGGTCGAAGCAATTGAGGATAATAATTAAAATTATTTGGAGGTTAAAAAGCAGCAAAGAATGTAGTTTAAGAGGTAGAATTGTGAGTTCAACACTAAATTAAAGTTTGGGTGCTTTCAGGCTTCTATAAACAATCCAGTGAAAAATGGTACAGGTTCATCTGTTCCACAAAGAAAGGTGAATGCTAAAGAATTCTCCTGTAGCAAGAGTGGATTTATGGTAAAATCAGTGGTGATATTAAAGTGATTATTTGATACTGTATAATGAAATGTGTGAACATCAGGAAGATCTACATAACTCAGGGAATCAATGTTTTCCAAATGACCAATGCATAATGCCAATACATGAGAGACCAGTAGATTTTAATGCAATGAAGGACAAGAGATTGGATCTCTTGCAGCAAGAGAATTCTGGATGGAATAAGAGATAATTGATTTCCATATCTGATTTAAGAACATAGCAGGCCCACTTCTCTGAACCAGCAATAAAAAACACTTGGAAGGGGGAAATAGGAATAATTAGACATAATTAGGTTGTCAGCTCATATATCATTATGTCTTGCCTCTCAGGGATGTTTTGCAGATTAATTAGTTAATGTTTGTAAAATAAGCTCCAAGTGCCATGTGTCATTGGCATAGAATTTGATTTTCAGTGTGATGAATGTAATTAAGTCATGTTGCTTTCAAACAGCCTTCACTGCAGGATGATGCCTGCTCTGGAATGTTCTGGGGGCATGGGCACATGGGCTCGCGCACTGACATTTCAAGAAGAGCTCTTGAAGGTAGGCGTTTTGCATCATGTGTGATACACTTCTCAGGCTGGATGAGGTATTTAAAGTGTCAGATTAGAATTGTGTTCTCTATTGATGAATAAAGGTTATGTTTGTACATTACATCCATCTTGACAGTATAGTAACTAGAAGTGAACATTTTAACATCAAGGTCAGCAGAGGAGAAAACTGAGGGTCCTTTTTGGGCCCTAGGTCATTCTTGCCTACTATATGACATATATGTTAAATAGTCTTTAGTTAAGAAATTCATTTTTTTTAACCCAGAGTGGCTTCAAAAAATCCCCAATCCATACCTGTTAGTCAGATTTTCTTAAACAGTACAATTGATTGTTGACTTACAGGTTCAACTATGTAGTTCATACTTTTAGATTTGGTGATTTTTTAGAAAGGAATCAAACCAAGGTCAAGGAAAATGGTTTTCAAACATTTTGGTCTCAGGACCCATGAATACTCTTTAAAAATTATTGAGGACTCCGAAGAGCTTTTGTTTACATGGGTTGTATTAATAGCTAATGCTTATTGTATTAGAAATTAAAGTTAAGAAAGGATTTTTTTTTTTTTTTTTTGAGACAGAGTCTC
>NW_012116810.1:514930-524424 GCF_000951035.1 Colobus angolensis palliatus | reverse complement strand
AAAAAAAAAAAAAAAAGTCAAGGGAAATGGCTGGTATGTGAGAATGCGAGCGTGCAGCCACTGGGGTACATGCTTTTTCTAACCAAATGAAGAAACAGACAAAAATGAAGCAGAAAACCCCCGGGCTTTAATCTACTCACGTATAACAGATGCTTGTTGGCTCTTGTTTCTTGCAGTGCATTGAATATTTTTATTATACCATGGCGGGCATTTTGCTGTCCAACAAGGCTCTGAAGCGTATCTGAAAAATTAAGTTTATATTCTATGCTGCTATTGATAAAGTGCTCCATGCATAGCTTTGCGGTGAAAGGAATATAACATTATACACGTTCAGTCAGTAAAGACATGGAGGCATGAGAAACATGAACGGTCAGTTCTCTCAGATGCTTCAGGAGAGAATTTTTCAACATAAGGCATTTATACAAATTACAGTTTTAATATTTTGCAACTACTAATTTTAATAATTAAAATGTTAATGTTTTGCTAAAAATTAAGCTCTCAAAACACTATACTTTAGCAGGATTTCTAAAACACAAAGTTTATTATCTGTTCTGAAACCTTTTTCAAGTTAACATTCTCAGTATAACTTCTTAGCAAGTGACAAAAAATGGCTTAAAAGAGATCCTTTTTTTTTTTTCATTGTAAAAAATGGTTCCTGCAAGACATAAATGAAAATCACCTCAATGGGGTTCACATTCCCTCATGGTCTCTAATAGCCCAGGCCTCACCTGGAATGTTTTCAAGCAGCTTTTGCTGCGCTCTCTGTTTTGTTTCCTGACTTTGCTCTTCGCTTCTGATTGTGGTCGGTGGTGCCAACTTCCCATGTGGCCAAAAAGCATCCCGGAAAACATTGATGTAGTAAACCAACATTTGTTCACTGAAAATCCAGTTGACTGTGTCCCGGATTTGTCTTTTAAGAGAAGAAGATTTCTTGGATGAGATTTTTAAAAATTGTGTACTCTACTCTCAAAAGGCACTTATCAATGCGAAGGTTAAGATATAGCCTGATCTAAGTGTTTGATGAAGAAACTAGGAATTGGATTTTTTAAACTCTGGCTCTGAAAGTTATATATAGTTTTAATCATTATTATTTTTTGAGATGGAGTCTTGCTTTGTCACATAGGCTGGAGTGCAGTGGTGCGATCTCGGCTCACTGCAACCTCCGCCTCCCAGGTTCAAGTGATTCTCCTGCCTCAGCTTCCTGAGTATCTGGGATTACAGGTACGTGCTACCACTGCTTATTTAATTTAGCATTTTTAATAGAGATGGCGTTTTGCCATGTTGGCCAGGCTGGTCTGCAGCGGCATGATCTCGGATCACTGCAAGCTCTGCCTCCCAGGTTCACCCAATTCTCCAGCCTCAGCCTCCCGAGTAGCTGGGACTACAGGTGCCTGCCACCAAGCCCAGCTAATTTTTTGTATTTTTAGTAGAGACGGGTTTTCACAGTGTTAGCCAGGATGGTCTCGATCTCCTGAACTTGTGATCCACCCACCTCGGCCTCCTGAAGTGCTGGGATTACAGGCGTGAGCCACCACACCTGGCCAAGAAAGGATTTTAAAAATTTATTTCTTTATTAAAATAATAAGCCCATTATATAATAATATAAATAAATACTTTCAATGAATATATTAGTGAGAAGAGTGGCATCGTTTCACATTTTTATAAGTTGCTTTAATGTCTGGCTTAATGGAAAACAGCTGCAGTTCCATAGCTGCTTCTGCACCCAATCTGATACGATACATTGTTTTGGTTGAAGTAGATGAAGAAAGCTGGACCTCACACAAATCTGTAATTGGAAAAGAGAAGAGTATTTTAACACTCTTTTTAGATAATTGTGAATATTTCTTTTAAATTTGACATCAACACTCAACAAGTGATAGTTTCTTCAAGGATGATCTCCTAAATCTGGTAGAATTGGTAGATTCTGAAACCGTATCAATGACTTTTTGTCCTTCATTGCATTAAAATCTACAGGTCTCTCATGTATTGGCATTATGCATTGGTCATTTGGAAAACATTGATTCCCTGAGTTATGTAGATCTTCCTGATGTTGACACATTTCGTTATACAGTATCAAATAATCACTTTAATATCACCACTGATTTTATCATAAATCCTTTAAGTATTGGTATGCTGTGAACTTTTTAAGAAATTCTCATTTTTGCTTGAAAGCTGGAATTTTATTATTGGCAATAAGTACTTTCAGTTGTTTTGCTTGAAGTGATAGTCTCACTTTGTTCATTTTAGGGAAAATGTCTGCCAAATCCTCACATCTGAATTACCATGGTTTGTTTTCAAGTAAAAATGGAATTCCATTAAAAGGCAACTAGTTCAGCTCACAACTCAAATAATCACACACATGATTTTACTTGAGTCAACCATCGTAATCGGTATGCATCAAAGTATTTATGAGAACTTCTCATTTCCTCACACAGCATATTAAAACCCTATGTGCACAAGTGCCAACATTTAATACAATGAATACTTTTCATGGCTTTATCAAGGTCATTGTTAAATGAATCAGTGCTTTAAGAAAAATCAGTGAGCACGTGGCAGTGACAGTTCACGGACTGCCAGTATAATTTGGTGCCACTGCCTGAGGAGTGATGAGTTCTACCCATTTTACCCAGTACTTTTGCCTTTGCTCTACCAATGCTAGTGTCAGCACAGTGAAAAAGCAAATAATAGCCCCACCTTCTAATGAAAATAGTATTGAACCTGTTGACTCCCTTGAAAGGATCTCATCCTGAGACCTCAAAGGATCCATGGACACTTTGAGAATCACTGGCATAAGAAACGCCCTGAAGGTAGGGCAGAGGAGAGAGGCAGGGTGATGTGGTTTGGCTGTGTCCCCACTCACACTCATCTTGAATTGTAATCCCCATAATTCCTATAACTTATCAAGGGAGAGACCAGGTGGAGGTAATTGAATCATGGGGGCAGTTTCTTCCATGCTGCTCCCGTGATAGTGAGTGAGTTCTCATGAGATCTGATGGTTCTGTATGTGTGGTAGTTGTTCCTCCATTCTTTTTCCTTCCTGCTGCCTTGTGCAGAAGGTGCCTTACTTCCTCTTTGCCTTCCACCATGATTGTAAGTTTCCTGAGGTCTCCTCAGTCATGCTGAACTGTGAGTCTTTCCTTCATAAATTACCCTGTCTCAGGCAGTTCCTTATAGCAGTGTGAAAACAGACTAATACACAGGGTATCCTTTTAAAGAAGTAATTTCAGCTATAGGTAGAACAATGTAAGACAGTCTAATATGATGAAATGTTTGGCTTTTTTATTTTAAGCAGCAGGAAGCCTGTTACACTGCCTTAAATCAGTTTCTCATTTGGTTTGACCATAATACACAAGAAGAAACATTTCTTACATTAAGGCAGTGTACACGTACATACAGATATATTTACTGAAATAAAAGTTTCATGAAATAATACCCTGAAAATTTGTAATACATGCTAACATTTTAAAAATTTTATTCTATTTCATTTATTTAACAAAAATTTGTCATGACCCACTAAATTGATTTCACAACTCACCAATGGGTTGGAAACCACAGTTGGTTAAAAAAAAAAAAAAAAAAGAAAGAAAAAAGAAAAAAAAGCTGTTTTAAATAAAGATGCTTTCATTTTGTAGTGTATAAGCCATGGGTGTCCAATCTTTTGGTTTCCCTGAGCCACATTAAGAATTGTCTTGGGCCACACATAAAATACACTAACACTAATGATAGCTCATGAGCTTAAAACAAATCTCATAATGTTTTAAGAAAGTTTACGAAGTTGTAAGGGGCTGCATTCAAAGCCATCCTGGACTGCATGTGGCCCACAGGCCACAGTTTGATAAGCTTACTATAAACCCTCCTAAGGGCTGATTACCTTTGGTTTAAAACCTCAGGTAACCAGGACTCATAGGCTGCCCATTCCGCCATTTCTTGATTCATTTGCAAATGATTCTAGGGTGTGGGTCAAATGAGAAATACTTAGTTTCAGGAATGTAATGTGTATATTATTACATGAAATACATCTTTGATTTTATTTTCTCTAGAAAGTCTACATGTTTACCCGGGGTTTATAAAACCTGACACTTTTTCTTCAGTATTGCTGGATAAATATACACAATCAGCTCTTACTAAGGAGGTTGTGTTGAGGCTGGTACCATAGTAATTATTGCTCTCATTTAAAAACAAACAAACAAAACAAACAAACAAAAACACCTTAGTACTTTTTTAGGATCTAGGTTTACATCCTATTTGCTTTTTACTTTTAATTTTTTTTTATTTCCGCTCTCCCAGGCCCCAGAGTGTGTTGTTCCCCTCCCTGTGTCCTTGTGGTCTCATTGTTCACCTCACATTCATAAATGAGAACATACAGTGTTTGGTTTTCTGTTCCTGTGTTAGTTTGCTGAGGATAATGGCCTCCAGCTCCATCCATGAGTTCTATTTGATATTGCCCTAATTTCCTACTCTGCCATCCTTTGAGAATCATTACTCAAATCCAACTAATTGTAAAAATCAGAATAAAATGAGTATCCATTTTGGTTTCCTGCTTTAAAGTTAAGTATTATTTTTTGTTGGTGATAATATAAACAGAGAGGCAGTAAGAAAGTAGAATATCTGATGTAAAGATGTGTCTTCTTTTCGCTCTTGAGTGTTTGATCAACTCCCTGCTTCTCTTAGTTGGCTTTCAGGATATCTCTCTCTCTCCCCACTTCTCTCTCTCTCTCTCTCTCTCTCTCCACAGGCCCCCATCTCTCCTGCTATGTTTTTCAATTTCTTTTTTAAAAAGCCTTGATCCTTGCACCCCCTTGTATTCATTTTCACACTGCTGATAAAGACATATCCGAGACTGGGCAATTTACAAAAGAAAGAAGTTGAATGGAATTACAGTTCCACATGGCTGGGGAGGCCTCACAACCATGGCAGAAGGTGAAAGACACATCTCATATGATGGCAGACAAGAGATGAGCTTGTACAGGGAAACTTCCCTGTTGTAAAACCATCAGATCTTGTGAGACTTATTCAGTATCACAAGAATAGCATGGGAAAGCCCCACCCCCATGATTCAATTACCTCCCACCAGGTCCCTCCCACAACACATAGGAATTGTGAGAGCTACAATTGAAGATAAGATTTGGGTGGGGCACAGCCAAAACATATCATTTCACCCCGACCTCTCCCAAATCTCATGTCCTGACATTTCAAAACCAATCATGCCTTCCCAACAGTCCCCCAAAGTCTTAACTCATTTCAGCATTAACTCAAAAGTACACAGTCCAAAGTCTCATCTGGGACAAGGCAAGTCCCTTCTGCCTATGAGCCTGTAAAATCAAAAGCAAGTTAGTTACTTCCTAGATATAATGGGTGTACGGGCATTGGGTAAATATAGCCATTCTGAATGGGAGAAATTGGTCAAAACAAAGGGGCTACAGGCCCTATGCAAGTCCAAAATCCAGCAGGGCAGTCAAATCTTAAAGCTCCAAATCTCATTTGACTCCATGTCGCACATGCAGGTCATGCTGATGCAAAAGGTAGGTTCCCATTGTCTTAGGCAGCTCCACCCTTGTGACTTTTCAGGGTACAGTCTCCCTCCCTGCTGCATTCATGGGCTGGCATTGAGTGTCTGTGGCTTTTCCAGGTGCACAGTACAAGCTGTCAGTGGATCTACAATTCTGGGGTCTAGAGGACAGTGGCCCTCTTCTCACAGCTCCACTAGGTGGTCCACCAGTGGAGACTCTGTATCAGGGCTCTGATCCCACATTTCCCTTCTTCACTGCCCTAGCAGAGGTTCTCCATTAGGGCCCCACCCCTGCAGCAAACTTCTGCCTGGGCATCCAAGCATTTCTGTACATCTTCTGAAATCTAGTTGGAGGTTCCCAAACCTCAGTTCTTGACTTCTGTGCACTCACAAGCTCAACACCACATGGAAGCTTCCAAGGCTTGGGGCTTCCACCCTCTGAAGCCACAGCCCAAGCTCTATGTTGGCCCCTTTCAGCCATGGCTGGAGTGGCTGGGATGCAGGTTACCAATTCCCTAGGTTGCACATAGCACAAGGACCCTGGGCCCAGCCCATGAAACCATTCTTCCCTTCTGGGCCTCCAGGCCTGTGATTGAAGGGGCTGCCGTGAAGACCTCTGATATGTCCCATAGACATTTTCCCCATTGTCTTAGGGATTAACATTTGGTTCCTTGTTACTTATGCAAATTTCTGCAGCCAGCTTGAATTTCTCCTCAGAAAATGGGATTTCCTTTTCTACTGCATTATCAGGCTGCAAATTTTTTGAACTTTTATGTTCTGCTTCCCTTATAAAACTGAATGCCTTTAACAGCACCCAAGTCACCTTTTGAATGCTTTGCTGCTTAGAAATTTCTTCTGCCAGATACCCTAAATCATCTCTCTCAAGTTCAAAGTTTCACAAGTCTCTAGGGCAGGGGCAAAATGCCACCAGTCTCTTTGCTAAAACATAGCAAGAGTCACCTTTGCTCCAGTTCCCAACAAGTTCCTCATTTCCATCTGACACTACCTCAGTCTGGACTTTATTGTCCATATCACGATCAGCATTTTGGGTAAAGCCATTCAAAAATTCTCTAGGAAGTTCCACACTTTCCCACATTTTCCTGTCTTCTGAGCCCTCCAAACTGTTTCAACCTCTGCCTGTTACCCAGTTCTAAGGTCACTTCCACATTTTTGGGTATCTTTTCAGCGGTGCCCCACTCCCAGTACCAACTTACTGTATTATTCCATTTTCATGCTGCTGATAAAGACATACTCAAGACTGGGCAATTTACAAAGGAAAGAGAGGTTTAATGGACTTACAGTTCCATGTGGCTTGGGAGGTCTCACAATCATGGCAGAAAGTGAAAGGCATGTCTCACATGGTGGCAGACAAGAGAAGAGCTTGTGCAGGAAAACTTCCCTTTAAAAAACTATCAGATCTTGTGAGACTTATTCACTATTATAAGAATAGCATGGGAAAGCACTGCCCCCATGATTCAATGATCTCCCACTGGATCCCTCCCATAACACATAAGAATTTTGGGAAATACAATTCAAGATGAGATTTGGGTGAGGACACAGCCAACCACATCACCCTTGTGTTTAAGGTCAAAGTACCTGCCTGGTCCTGCTTCCTTTGCTTTGGCATCACTTACTGCCCTGGCTTCAAGAGATGTGTAAGAAGGAATGGCAGAGGGAAGCAGCTGAAAGTGAGAAAAAGTTAGCTATCTATAGCAGTTGTTCAGAAAAGAGCTGAAGCGTCCCTAACTAGGAAGAAGCCACTGGAAATGGAAAAGAGGGGACAGATCCCTAAGATTTAGCTAGTGATTGGATTGGGGATGCAGAAGTTAAAAAAGATGACTGAGAATGTATTGTGTCTGAACTTGATAAGCTAGGAGGAGGAGGTTATGCAGGAAAAATGATGAGTTCATTTTCTAAAACATATTGGAGATGTTCACCAGGCACCAGAATATATTACAGTGGAAGCTGAGAGCATGCAGGGCATGAGTTAAACTCTTGGATATAAATGAAGCCACTAATTTAGAGCACATCAAAGAAAAAGGTAACTAAGGCTACACTTGGGGGACTTCAAAGCCCAAAGAGCAGTAAGAGAACAAGGAGACAGAAGGAGAAATCCAAGGAGCAGGAGAACCAGTTAGAAAAAATATAACTTGCAGAGGCAAAGTAATTTGGCAGCACGTGAAATATTATACAAAGTTACAGTCCTTTAGGGAAACGATAACTCTCATCTGAGCAAAGAGTAACAGACAACAGTGCTCAGGGATGCATGATGTGAAAAAAAAAAATCATAGAATTTGGGGCCAGCAGTCATGGATTTTCAGTTCCTTGTAAGTGCTTACTAGCTATATGACTTTAAGCAAGTCACAAAATACACATATGAAACCACTAGAGCACACTGGAAGTCTAATCTGGTGAAATGAGCTGCAAGAATTATATCAGGTCAGATAGAGCATAACTGTCTGTTTTGAGGAAATTGGAGAACACTATCAAGTGGGTAGAACTCAAGTAGGGTATAGAAGGATTAATAGGATTTAGGCAGGTACGATAGTGGAGGGTGCATACATGACTTAAAAACCAATGATTCCTCATCTGGAGAAAAAAGAATCGAAGACATGAATTCCCCTGAAAAAGAATCTTTGTTCCCTTTTTCCTTGTTTTTGAACTGTTTTCTTGTTTATTTGAGATGTTGAGGTATTTATTTGAGATGCTGATGTACTATGGTATGTATATATGTGGTATGATGTTTGGTATAAGAAGAAAAAGAAGGCAAAAAGCATACTTTTACATAAAAAGTCTTCCTGTAAGATGAATAGGTTGTTCTTTATTTTACTTTATTCACTTTCATTTCAGAAATGTTCTCTAAAAGTTTTCAACAAGATGCTCCTTGGGTTATTGTTAAGGAAGTTAGTAGCACTTTATGTAGAAAGTAAAGCAACCACGTTAAAATTCCCTCACTTTATAAGTAGGAGGTATTGAATAAAAATGAGCAGTTCATTATTTAATTTAGAGAACAAAAGTGAAAGTCATACATGGCGATTTGGGAGGTATATATTAAATGTGATATGAATGTGTATCTTCCTGGATTGCAGTGGGAGAGAAGGGATTGATTTCAAAATGAAGCGAGACACTGAGAGAATACAATCTGGAGGAATGTAACTGTTTTAGAGTATTGTGACTTTAAAGATAAAACATCAGTTTGGTAGTAAACCAACATTCTTGGGTCATGATGCTGGTTCTTTTGGGAAAAATATTAAATCAAGCAAACATAAAGGCATTTTATTCCACTCTTTCGGGAAAATACAGTTACGAGTTTTTTACCTCCAAGAATCAGTTCCAGAATACAATGGGCTTTATTGACCATATATTAGAACAGGATCAATAGCTTTGGTGTGTGGCAGAGACTCATTCATTGCCGAGAATTTTTTTGTTAGCCATTATCAGTGGCTTCGTAAATGGTCCTGATGTGGTTCACTCTGCTTCAAATGAAACCAGTGAGATCACCAGTACTCACATTAGTGAGGACAAGCTGAGGATTAGCAGCTTTTCAAAATAAAAACCAGGGAGTACTAAATGTCTTCACTGGGAGGTGGGGCTCTGGGTCTTAAGAGGATTTGGACACATACAAGGATCATTACTATGTTATTAAGTTATTAAGTATGCATTCATAAGTTAGTTCATATTTGCCAAATGCAAATATAAAAATCATTTCTTAATTATGCAGGCATTAAAGTCTTGCATCATTAACCACATATTTAAAACCACTTTGTATCACTTACAAAAACAATTTAAAATATCAGATTATTGAATTTCCTCTGTTCTAATGGCCAAATGCCTTCCAGCCAAGATTAACCTGTTTATTGTCCTGTAATTAAGGAAATAAAAAAATGTTATTTTTCCCATTTATCAAAATTTGAAGTTCAGAGAAATGAGGCAGTTTATATGAGGTACATATGTATTCATCAATCCACTGTTGAAATTCAAGAAT
>NW_012116810.1:464543-514880 GCF_000951035.1 Colobus angolensis palliatus | reverse complement strand
GAAATTCAAGAATTGAGCTCTGATTTTTTTTCACCTAGTCTGCATTTGCACAGTATGCCAGCCAGGCAGCATACAGCTAAGAGAAAAGAAGGAAAATAATAAAAAATTATTAGCTTTGAGTTGAATCACAAAGGAGCAGCAAATGGAAACTTATCCACTAGCCAAGAAGGGCGGTAGTTCACTCTTCCATCCATCACCACCAGCTGGCAGATGGGCTCGGGACTAATGTAAGTCTCCTTAGATGCCAAGTTCTCTGCTTATGCAGCAGTCTCTGTCCCTGCCATCCAGGAAGGGAAGGACAAAGAGAGGACCGAAGCTTACAGTTCCACGTAGCAGCTCATCTCACTGTTAAGGAAACTGTGGGGTTAGCCAACAAAACTGGAATTCAAATTTGGAACCAGACCTCACCTGATATATTTTAATTGATTGCCATGTGATTGTCCATCTGTTTATAATTTGAGTGTCTTTTCTTTGTATGAGAAATGCTTTTGTACATGGCAGGACCCATGCTCCTCTCAATTTCTATATGCAAAAAAATATTTTCTATCTTTTCATTGCTTTGCTGAGTAGCTTTCAACAAGCTTTTGGAAAAAGTCTCATTCCAGATTTATAAAGCATCAACTGATGTGATGCTAAAACAATGGAAGGATTTTATGGGCTGTAAAGCTCTTATTATTAAGTAATGTTTTTGGATTATGGTAATTTTAATAATAGTAGCAGTAAAGTATTTTGCAGGTTGGAAGGTTAATAAATCCTTTAAAATCAATTGAGATTATTTAAATTCAATTTACACATTAAAATCCAAAATATTATTTGGCTATTGCTATAGTTTTATGATTTATTTAAATATCACCATTTAGACTATTTACAAAAATTAATGCTAGGTAGAAAAATAGAGTAAAATTACTGGGCCCTGAAATTTGTATAAACGCAAAAATTGTGTTATTTTTTCCATTTAAAATACACTAATCTTCACCAGTTCAACTTTGATTCTCTTGTCTACACCTGCCTTGTGTGAGTCCGTTATCAAAATTTTGGTGGCTAAATTAAGACTTCGGAGCTGCATTTCTTGAGGAAAAAGAAGAGAGGTTCTCAAATTTTGTTCCATCAGAATCATCTGGGGAGCCCCACCCCAGCCCAAATTCAAATCCGTGGCATCAGAATCTGGAGGTTGGGTTTTTTTTTTTCTTTTTGGTCACAAGTTGCGCAGGTAATTCTGATGCACATCAACGTTTGAGAACAAGTAACTAGACCAACCCAAGAGTCAAACTCTCTCACAGCACTGCTTATTTTTGTAAATAACATTGGACTAGAATATCCCCACCCATCATTTCTGAATTGTCTGTGGCTGCCTTCATGCTACAATGGCAGAGTCGATCGTCAGGACAAAGATCATATGGCTACAAACCTGAGAATCTTTACTATCTTACTCTTTATGGAAAAGTTTGCTGGCTCCAGGACTAGGTGAATAATATAAATTCATTGCTCCAGACCCAGTTGTTTCAATTCATTCATTCATTCATTGGCCTAGACAAATAGGAACTAAAAAACTTAGAAACACTTATGGGGTTAAAAAGGACCTTAGATATTGCCTTTAAATTTTCTTTAAACCTTTCAATTGCTTCAAACAAGAAAAAGAAAACCTAAGCTGTATTTTTTTTTTTTTTAAATAACTGTATTCAATGGAGGTTTTGGACATTTAATGGTTTTCCAACTTGCTGCAGCAAAATGATTCATCACTAAGCTAAGCTCTGTAGTATCTGTAATATCATAAATTTAGTAGCTCAGTCATTAAAGTAAAATTCAAATATAAGAAAAAGTAAATATATTCAGAAATATACCTCAAAAGGTTAGGATAATATTTAAACAATTATAAGGGCTTGGAAGTGTGTTTGAATTCAGCAAAGCAGCAAAATGGGGAGGGGGCTAATGATGTTTAAGGCTGCCTAGCCAAAGATAGCACATCGTAAAACAAGGATGCTTTCTGGTGATACAGTACAAGAATGCTCTGTACACAGTATGAGGCATCTTGAAATGTGAATAAATTGGAAGAAGCTCCAGAAACAATAGATATACTTAAGTGAATGGGAGGACTGAGCTGTAGCAAGGCCTTTGATTTACGTAGCATGATTACTTCAAGGCGTGCACAGCTCTTCTCCAGGGCTGGGATGGATTTTCTTCCCAGCGTCTACAGGAGATGTTGAATAGACATCACAAGGAATTGTCAGCAGAAAAGACAGACTGATTGCCAGGCTACAGGAGGGAGTTAGAGAGGGGAATTTGGTTCCTTACACCTTGTTCATCATGTCATTCACTCCCTCCTTCAAAAATCTTCAGCGACTTCTTATTACTTAAAGGATTAAAGTCAAACCCAGGCTGGCATTTCAGGCATTCTTTAATCTGTCTCTTACACTGGTATCACAAAGCATTTTCATGCCTGTTATCTCATCTGATCTTTACAGTACTGCTCATGCAAGTCAGGGGAGGCACGAGTGTTCCCATTTTAAAGATACATAAGCTCAGTTACAACTAATGCAATAGACTGGTTAAAGGTCATGCAGCAGCAAGCCACTGAGTCAGGGCTGGAACTTGTGTCTCCTGCACTACACGACATGTCCCTGAGTCTTTTTCCTCTAAGGTAGATTTGTTCTCAAAATACGTCTCCCCTTCTCTATATGGAATGCCACCCTTCTAGTTCAATTGCCATCTCTACTAGCAAACCTTTCCTGAACTCCAGTCTTCAGTGCTCGTCTTCTCCTCTGAACTCTTTTTTAATTGACCCCACTCCTTTTCCTCAGAGTCCTACCATGCTTTGCAGCATCTCCTGTCTGCTGGATATTTGTATTGCACAGTGAGACTCTTGAATTGCTTTTGAACTTTGCAAGTGTGTATGTTCCATGTCTCCAGTAGAAATGCATGCTCTTTGAGGGAGTACCTAAGTACTCTACATGTCTTTTCTCCTTCGATGTCTTGCATAGTGCATAAAGAAGGCAGGGCCCCAATACATATTTGTTGGACAAACAAATAATTTCATTCTCATGCAATCTCTGAATATGATTGAGAGAAATGAGATGAAACTGAAAAACAGAGACCAGTTGAATACCACAAATGTGTTTCTAACAGCAAATTCTTTTCTATTGAATCGAAGTATTCCAAGGGCAATAACTGATGCTCCATGTTTAGCTGAAGCCCAGAATCATAAGGGCTGACTGACCTTAAACTGGGCATAACGTAAACCTACCCACAAGAAATTAAGACTTGGAATATACATTGACAAGAGAATTCTTTTGTACCTTTTCCTTCTCAGGTCAGCAAATCCCAGGCATTTGGCCTAATAGGGAGAAAGAGAAAGACAGTGTTTTCCTCTCAAAACATGGGTCTTACCATATCCTCTCTTCCTAAGGCCAGCACTGCTCCATACTTCCCTGGCCTGTATCCAAAGGTGCATCTGCGACAAGGCAAACCCTGCCTTGGAGAGTCTCCAAGATCTTCTCATTTCTTCAGCTGTGGGATTAAGAACTAAACACAGTTGCTCGGGTGTGGTGGCTCTCGCCTGTAATTCCAGAACTTTGGGAGGCTGAGGCAGGTGTATCACCTGAGGTCAGGAGTTTGAGACCAGCCTGGCCAACCTGGTGAAGCACTGTCTCTACTAAAAATGCAAAAAATTGGCCAGGCGTGGTGGTGGGCACCTATAATCCCAGCTACTTGGGAGGCAGAGGCAGGAGAATCACTTGAACCTGGGAGGTGGAGGTTGCAGTGAGCCGAGATCACACCATTGCACTCCAGCCTGGGTAACAAGAACAAAACTACATCTCAAAAAAAAAAAAGGACTAAGCATAATTGCCTTTGGAAGGTCTGGTCAATGGGAAATAAATTCAGGGATGCATCCCTCACAGGTCAGGTGCCTCTTGCAGTGCAGGTTTGACTAAGCCCACCTGATGCCCTCTTTTTTGCACTCTAACTCAGCCAATGGTTCCCCCTCCTTCCCCACCACTTCTCTGTGTTGTGATTTCCTTCCCAGTTGCCCTGACCCTCAAGGATCAGGGCATGAAATGATTCAGGGCTGATCTCGCCTCCCATGCTGGTCACACCTGTAATCAGAGTTCTGAGTTCAGAGCCCAGGCAGCTTAGGCAGGGCTACGTGGTCTATACCTTTTTTCTGTGTTTCTGGATGAGTTTATTGACCAAACTAAAACTAAATGCTAGGCTATACCTGTTTACATTGATGACTTCCTCTCAATTTACTAGGTCCTTCCATCACAGAAAGCGATTATATTAATCTGAGTGCTACCTGGGAAGTCGAAAACTTATGTGGTTTTTATTACTCCTGCAAGAGCCTCTCAATTATATTCCACACACATATTTCTTCACTTAAGAGTCAAACAGAGCTATGTAAAGTGAGCAGCGTGTTTACAGTAGATCCCTATGGCTTGCTATCAAATTAGTGGCAAATCAGTATTAGAGTAAACAGGGGTCAAAGATCAAACCCACAATTTCACATAAAATTCAAAACACGAAACACAAAACACAAAAGAGAAGGCTCGTGTCATGAGACCATCAACTACTCTTAAAAAATAATCAAAACCAGGAAAAGATGAGAGGAAACAAAATTTAAACATGATTTTAGTCCAGAATTTGATGCAAAAGCCAGACCTTACAGAGATCTATTTAAAACTATGACAACTCACTACATGTCACTCATCTTAAATGGAAACACACATCAAAAGGTGGCAAGAACCAGGATTTAGCAACTCCCGCATTCTATTCATGGACTTGACACTGACTTTGGACAAGTAAAAAATCTGTCTTCATTTTTCACTCTGAAAAGCAGGGTGGAAACTATTGTTTTACTTCTCTTGATGGACAACTCTGGAGTCATGCTAATATAGGGACAGCGGTAATTCTCTCCTAGATTTGATTAGATGTATTTCTGAAAAGTCAAATGATTTAGACCACATCCCATTTTTATGGTAGGCAGCTCTCCGTTCTTGGCTTTTAAGCAGGAAACTAGAAGAATCACATTTATTCCATGTTAAAGTGTTCCTTGAAAACAAAACAAACTCTTTAAAAATCAGAAAAATTGATTATTGTTTAGACCATGTTATTAAAATGGAGCTCTAAGTTAGCCAATAGTTTGTAGCTATTGTTATTAATCTAGGATTAATTACTCGAGTTAAAATAGAACTTTTTACTGAATGCTTACATGAATGGACTAGGCTAGCTGTTAAATATTATAGGGGGAATATGAAAGTCTTTTAAAATAGAGATTAGAAAAACTCCAAAAGAGTTATGAATATTTAAAAACAACTCAGTCAATGATTTTAATTACAATGCTACTACTCATTAATTTGTAAGATTTGCTTAATCAATGCCACCAGA
Organism: Colobus angolensis palliatus; assembly: GCF_000951035.1. Lineage (NCBI taxonomy): Eukaryota > Metazoa > Chordata > Mammalia > Primates > Cercopithecidae > Colobus > Colobus angolensis. Next base: position 509,501 of record NW_012116810.1, on the reverse strand, counting down.
TGTCAGTATATCCTACATGATTACTACTGAGTTCTCAAAAACATCCAGAGTTTTCATTCCAGTTAATAAGAATGATGTTGTAGCCAAATAATTAAGGCTCTCTAGGGGATGGTAAATCCCATTCCTCAACACTGTTATGTTATGATAGAGGCCCCTTAGTTCAGATGCAAACTCCCAACTCCCCAATAAATCTCAGCACTGGGGCTTTGAAACAAGAATGTCATATTCTGAAAAAGATGCTTGGTGGTGGAGATCAAGCATGTTGAGGAACACTGACTTAAGTAGAGCTGCAGCAGGTCAAGTCTAAGACCACAAATTCTGTGATTTGCTGATCCTATTGGCCTTGTTTTTCCATTACAGAAATATCTTATTGGGTTTGGCCTTTCACCCAAGGGACTTTTCAGCTAGATAAGTGGAATTTTTATTAACAAAGATAACTTTTACTGGATACGTACTAGGACGTTTACCTGTATTATCTTATTGAAACAACAAGAAGTTGAGACAAAAAAAATTGTTTAACGTGTTTAAAGCATAAAAGCCTGGTGTGTGCTGCTTTTTGACAATAGGAAGGATTTAAACTTACTTATTAGCACTGAGTTCTCAAGCCTCCTAGAATTTTCACTTTGGTTAACAAAGTGATGTAGTGGTCTTAAAAATTAAGGGTCTTAGTAAACTTGGAAAACTTTTGCATTTTAAGTTAGTTTTATGCAACAACTGATCCATTCTTTGAAAGGATAAATCAGGGAGCTTTCTAAGAAGTAGTAAGGATAAGATCTAAAAAGTTATTTAATAGTATGCCTTTAATTGTAAAGTATATGTGCATTTGGACAACCATAAACTCTACAGATCTTCAAAGTTCCTGGCACTTTGCTAGTTTCCAGGAAAAATAAATTTTGCATAAACAAGAGCCATGTTGGAACTTCACACTGTGGAGATTATCCTGGGGATGGCCCTGGGGACAGCATTGCAAGACAGCCAGGCTTCCTGCTGCATAATGAAGAATGAACACTTTTTCCTCAGAATAAAAGAGTCCTCTTTTATCCTAGAAGTTGATATTTCTGTGAGCTTTACCCTTGAAGAGAAATCCTTTGAAATATTAATCTTCAGTAGAAGAAAAAGTGTTATAGTCTTGGTCCTTGATGACAAAAGAAAGAAAAGTTCTGCAAAATTTCTTGGACTCTACTAAAACTTTTGTACACCTGTAATTGTGTCTGTGAAAAGGTCACTTGGATTTTTTTTTTAAGTTTATCTAATTTTAAGGCATTTGTGAAATTCACTACAAACAGAGCTCTTTTTCTCCCTAAATGCACATGCACACATATTATTTCTTTGGTATATAAAGATCCCTGAACCAAATAATTAGGGATTCTCTATGGAACAATGCCAAATAAGAAATTTTAACTTGATAACATATGTGTTTTATGACACAGTTCCCCAAAGTCACTGTATTTGAATATCTGCTCCCACGTATAATCGCGAAGCCTTAGAAATCAGAAAATTTGACCTAGTAACTGAAAGCAAGTGCTACAAAAGTCATTCTTAAACACAGCTTACTTGTCCTCAAACCTTTCCCTATAAAAATGCATTTCACAAAATACGGGGACTGTCACCCATTCCTCAGGCCCCTGGGCATTCACACTACTTAATTTTTAATCACCATAATTTTGTGAACTAATTTATTTTACTCACTAAAGCTGGTTTCTAGGCAATATCTAATCTTCCCAAGAGGCTGTTGGACAAATAGATGGTAGGTGTAATTGATTTTTCAAAGCTGGAAAAAAGAAGACAGGAGGAAGTAAAAGGCATTTCACACACATCATCTCTTTTATCTTTCATAAAACATATGAGGTAAGATTGCCCTCTCCATTTGACTGATGAGGAAACTGGCTCAGAAAGGGTAATTAACCTGCCCAAGATCACTATCTATTTAAGTAGCAGAGCCAGGATTTAAACTCAGATCTGTCTGACTCCAAAAACCATTCTCTGTCCAGCCCAAGATGTTTCCATTTAAACTACTTATCCACAATTGCATGATGAGAGATAATAGAATTGACACAAAACTCACTGCCAGCGCACTGGAGTATGTTTGCATGGAATCTTCACAATAAAGTCCAACAGCACAACTCCTCCTCACCAACCAACAACATCCTATATTTTTTTCCTCTTTCATTGCCAGTCTGATTTACTCCACAGAATCAATATCTTAACTAAATAATAGGTTTGCTATCTCTTGAATCCTGTAAGCCATCCTGAGAGGCTCAGTCCATAAGTCACTGAGGAAACAAAATGTAAAGAAATTGGAACAGGCCAGATGCAGTGGTTCACCCTATAATCCCAGTGCTTTGGGAGGCTTAGGCAGGTGGATTACTTGAGGCCAGGAGTTCAAGATCAGCCCAGGCAACATGATGAGACCCAGCTCTACAAAAAACACAAAAATTAGCTGGGCATGGTGACGCATGCACCTGTAGTCCTAGCTACTCCTTTGGGAGGCTAGGGCAGAAGGATCTCTTGAGTCCAGGGGTTCGAGGTTGCGGTGAGATATGATTGTGCCACTGCACTCCAACTTAAATGACAGAGCAAGACCCTGTCTCAAACAAACAAACAGACAAACAAAACCACAGCAAGAAATGCCATTCAAATGTGGTTTTAGATGCACTGTGGATATGGTCAGCAGGCTTCTGTGTGCTCATGAATCAATCTGAATGGGGCATGAAGAGGGAATGTGAACTTAGAAACTTCACATTGGCTGTGGGTGCTCCAAATGTCTTCTCACTCATCTTTCCTCTAGATTGAAATTCAAAACCATCATTTCCAAAACAGAAGAGAAAGAGAAAGAAAAAAAAAAAAAAAACAAGAGTGCATATACCCAGATTATCTATCTATCATCTGTCATCTATCTATCTATTTATTATTGAGACAGGGTCTCACTGTGTTGCCCAGGCTTGTCTTGAACTACTGGGCTCACGGGATCCTGCTGCCTCAGCCTTCCAAAGTGCTGGGATTATAGGCGTGAACCACCACACTGGGCCCCAGATGATCTTAGTATCAAGTTATCTGAGGTTGATATTGCATTGACAAGTCTAGGGTCAAAAAATGGGCATATTTAAAAGCTCATCCTATTTATTCAGCATGGATCTCAACAGATTTAGGTGGTACCAAGTTCTTGTACAGACCACAATACAGAGGGAGCAATGGGAAATCAACCTCTGTCCTAACCATATAGCTCTGTTTGCTTTTAACTGGACGATTGAGGCAGCTTCTAACCTTTGTGTCTAAATGATGATTCTCAGTGTTTTGGAAAACTAATAAGATCCTTCCTGGGGCCAGTTTGGAGCCAGCTCTCAAAAGATCACAGACTATTGGGCTAGAAAGGCTCCTAAGGACACCAGCACTTGCTGAGTAAACACAGCCTAATGGTCACCATTTTGTTCTCAAGTGTATGGAGAACATGAGTAACCAGGGAGCGTAGAAAGGAAAATAATTTCACAGGGTTGCACAAGTATTACTTATTGCTTTGTTACCCACTGGGGAAGTTCATGGAGTTTAAGACACCATCTTGATCAGGGTGTTCACTCTGCAATCAGTCCTTTGGGGGGTTTTCAATACTGCGCCCAGCTAAAGCCTTCAAAATTGTCTCGTAAAAATTCCTGGTGTTCTGACATGATGCAAGAGAAGCTCTCGTTCTTGTGCGTTTGCGTATTTTGTGCAGGAGATGAGAGTTTACCCTGGCTTGTCCCTCTAACCTGGTCTTTGGTGAGGAATGTCCCAAAACCTGGATCACAGTCCTTGTGTCACTCTGGAAGGTACAGACTTCCACAGCATGGTGGCAATTCCTAAGGTCGGCTGCTGTCAGAGGCTCTCCTTGTGTGGAGCCAGAGATTTCAAATACTGCACATCTTCTGCTTTGTTTGATTTTTAGGGTAAACACCCTTCTGTGTGTAGGTAAAAGAAAAAAAAAAAGCCAATTTTATGTCTCAGTGACCTAGAAAGGGCAAGCTCTGAGACTTTCATATAACAAAAAGAATCTAGTCTGGAATGAAGTAACTGACTTTTGCAAATATTTGTACTGACAATACAGTCTGTGCATAAATTTTTTTTTAGGATACTCAAATATAGGAATTGGAGATGTTTGAAACCTATCAAATAATTCTCACCATATGCCCATTTTTCTTAATCTTATCATAATATTTCAGAACAAATTCACCAGCTTTCTTACATCCAGCTGCCCTGATATAATGAAAAGAGAGCCCTTCTCTCTCTTTTATTTTTGGGGAGTGTTTTTAAATCAAGATTTATATTCAGCATGACATTGCTGACATGATTCACTCCTCTGGCTCTCCAGGGTCATAGCCCAACTTCATAACCTCAACACTAATAACAAAATAATAAAACTAATAGCAATACTTATTATTTATTGATCAATGTGTATGGACCATGACTGCTGAGAATTTTATATACTTTATTTAATTTAATCCTCACGACAATTAGTAAACAAAGCTAACACCAAGTGTTTACTATGTGTGATGGTTAATTTTATGCATCAACTTGCCTGGGCCGCAGGATGCTCAGACTGGGCCACAGTTAAACATTATTCCAGGGTGTATCTATCTAGGGGGTGTTTGCGAAAGAGATGAGCATTTGAACTGGTAAAACAGATGGCCCTCCTTAATGTGGGTGGGTCACATCTCATCTGTTGAGGGACTGAATAGAACAAAAAGGAGGAAGATGGAATGTACTCTCTGCCTGACTGTTGAGCTGGGACATAGTGCTCTTGGTTCTCAGGCCTTCAGGTCTGGACTGGAACCTACACCACCTACCCTCCAGCTTTCAGGCCTTTGAATGACACCACTAACTTTCCCAGGTCTCCAGTGTGCAGATGGTCCCTCCTGAGAGTTTTCAGCCTCCACAGAGCCAAGACCATATATACAGACATAGCCTGTTGGTTCTGTTTCTCCAGAGGACTCTGATTAATAGACTATGTATCACACATGATCTTAATCATTTTACATATTAACTCATGAATTTTCCTAATCCTCTTGAGTCTTATAAAATAGATTTTTACCCATTTTACCCATTTTAAAGACTACTATGTCCACGTTACAGTTGAGGTACAGATACCATCTGATAGGCTGAGAAAGATTCAACAACTTGGCTCAAGGTTTGCATCTAGACTGTTACATTAACCAAAATGGCAACTGTTTCTTCTGTTGCCAACCTATCCTTTCGGGATATCAGAGTTATAATCTTCTTTTCCTTCAAGCCTTCAATGGCTTACTGTTGCTTCTGGAGTGAATTCCAGACTTCTCAGGGCAGCATTGGAGGTCCCAAAGTTTGACTCTAGCCTTGGTTCCCATCCATTTCTGCTCTCTACTCTGGGCTATGACCACCTTATGTGAGATCTCTCAGCTCCACTGCATCCTTTGGTACCTATAGGCGTGTGCAAGTGCTACTTGGGTCATTTCTCTGCATCCCTACCTGCTGTTACCACCCATTCCTAGGCCCTCATCATTTCTCACCTGAATTACTGCAGCCACCTTTAAACTCGTCTTCCTTCTCCCCTGCAAACCATCCTCTACTCAGTAGCCAGAATGACCTTTCTAAAATGCAAGCCTGAACATGGCATGCCCATGCTTAAGGCTTCTCAATAATTTCCCCTTGCCATAGGAATACAGTCCAGATTCCTTCAAACAGCCCTCATGACCTCGTCCCAGCTTATTTCTCCAGCCTCATCTCTCACTATCCTCCTAAATGGGCCTCTTCACCCCTCAGCGTTTGCATGAAAAGGCCCTTTTGCCTAGAATGTTCTGCTTTAGTCTCACATGGACAATGGCTACTCAACCGTTAGGCCTCAGCTGGGATGTCATCTCCCCTAGGACACCATCCTTGACTCTTGCCCCTACAAATGTTTTCCAGGCTGGAAGTATGCGGGGCCATAAAGAGTGCCACACATATCATGTCAGCTACTCATTGTTGTTCTTGTCCCACTGTGTGGTCATGGCCTGGCTCTTGCCAGCTTCTAACGCTGGACTCTGCATTCCCTAAATGGCAAGACTGTCATTTTATTCACTATTGTTGCCCCAATACCTGCCACACCGTAGCAACTCAGTAAATGTCCAGTAAAGAAAGTGACCAAATGAACAAATGAATGAATATCTGGATTGCCTACTCTGTCTTCACTTCCTGAAGAAATCCCTGCTTTGCTTCAAAAGTTGACTCCAACCTCATTCTGCCTCTAAAGCTGTCCCTGTCCTGTCCCCTCTGTGGAATTAACAGTGCTCTTCTCTTCTGGAAAATGTGCTATTAGATAGATAGATAGATAGATAGACAGATAGATGGCATATTTAGCAGGATTACAAATATGGTCCTACCAAATAGTGGCAAGGATTCTATGTTTACCCACTTCAAGCTTAGTCCTTGGTGCAGGGCCTGGCACTAGTAGGCTGTCAATAAACATTTGTGGAATTGAATACTGTGTTTCACATCACCTGTCCATTCACATCAGCTGAGGCTTTTCATTAGGATTACATCATCACAAATGGAAGAAAATGAAGGATGCAAAGAGAAAAAATTAGGAAAGATGTAGCATTGTGATGAAACAATGTACGACATCCAGAGAGACACCTAGCCTTCTGCTCCTGGGGCTGTCTGCTTCTTCCCTCAGGGAACCTGGGGCACATTGTCTCTAGAGCATAGTCTTTCTCCCCTATCTTGTCTCCACTGACTCCTTCACGATGGGTCTTCAGCCCAGCATATGCTTAGCCATTTAGAGGCAAATAATAGTGGGTTTTCCCCCACCATGTTAATATTCAGTGCTAAGCAGTAAGTATACGCAAGTAGGTGGCAAGCCTTGAGTGGCTAAACCTTGGTGTCATTTGATACATCAATCTGGGGCTCAACCATCCCAAGGAGTTTTGTCCCCAGAAGGAGCCAAGTCAGCCTTTCACCCTGACTCTCTTTAGCCCAGTCCACATCTTTGGTTCAGCTGGAAATCCCCTCTCCTGGGGCACTGAAATCCCACCGTGGACACTATCCCACTCCACAGTCCACCACTCATTCATTTATCACACTATTGTCTGCTTTGACAAATTCCCCTCTGCAGATGCATTTTCTAATTGCTGTTTCTGAGAGTTATTCAATCCCCATTAATTAATCCTGTTTTCCCTCACAACACAGTTTATCTAAACAACTTCTTTCTCCTCTTCATCCCTGTGCTCACTGGTTCACCCCTACAGGTCTTCTGCAGATGGTCCCCTAAGTTTCTCAGTCTTCCCTTTGGTTCACTTCAATAAGTATTTATGGAGAGTCCACTGTGTTTTAGGCACTGGGGATAAATAAAAATGACTAACAAATAGTGCCTATCCTCAAAGGAGCTACCCTAGACACACAGAAACAGATACAACACAGAGCGAAGACAGGACCATGGAAGTTTGTACAGATTTCCCCCAAAAGGAGACCCTGAAATAGGGATGTGGATGCCATTCATTTATTTGGGAGGTGACCCAAGGAAGCACAGTGAGGGAGTGAGAAAGTGAAACAGTGAGGAAGGAGAAGCCAATGGGGAGTGCATTGATCAGTAGGTGAACACTGTGGGCACCTGGCGCTCAGTCCCACTGACAGCCCTCTGAGACACATGAAGGGCAGCCTTTGGAATTGTCCCACTGTGGAGCAAGGAAGCTGGGGTGTTCATCAGTGAATTCCTGTCCCTCACTGGTTAACAGTTGCTTCTGAGGCATTAACTCTCTGGCACTTTTGCCTACCCCATGTAGAGATGACATGCTCCTGTGGTCAGAGAAAGCCCTCAAGTCAAGACAGAAATGCTTGAGAAATGAAGCCATAGACATGGACAGGAATTGCTCACTTGGTCTCCAGACGGTTTCTGGGGTAGTCCCAGGGGATATGAGTGAGGTACCAACAACACCTGTTAAATGGACACAGAAATGTGTGTGGGGGAAGGGGAGGATATTGTAAATTAGGAAAATGTTCATAGAAGTGTTGTCTTAGCAAGGTTTTGAAGGTCAACAGGAGTTCTCCCAGATGGACAGATACAGAAAGTGTTTCAGACCAATGGGACATTATGCACAAGGGCTTGGAAATGTGAACTAGTGTGCTGATGTGAAATATCCCAAGTAGATGGGTACAGATAAGCCTGAAGGGGAAGAAGGAGACACAAGGTGAGATGATACTACCGAGGCTTGATAGCATTTGCACTACATCTTTCCAGTGCTGGGAAACAAAATCCACAGCAAACTGGTGAAAGGGTTTTGGCAGCTATGGCCAAGATGAAAGGTTTTGTCATCATGGCAACGCTGACAAAACCCTTTCCTGATCTCTGATCTGCAGTATCCCCTCACCACACACACACACACACACACACACACACACCCCTATTTCTGGGTCCATGTAACAGGTGCTGAGTGTAGCTTGTGGGGCTATTTGGGTGGACAGGCAAGGAGGTCACACTTGGGGTCTTGGCTAGCCTCCAGATTTATGGGACACGTTTTAAACTGTCTACATAATTTAGCTTCCTGTTTTCCCTTAGTTTGTTTACCCACTTTGATGGAAGGAGAGATTTCCTTTTCCTGAACTTCTCAATTTTACCCTAGTCATTAGCAGAATCATGGGGAGTAAAGACCTCAGGGAAATTGTGGCATTTTCATCTCTTAGGAGGAAGTGTAATTTGGGGCTCAAGGAAAACAGAGCCTGTGTTATTGACAGAAGAAACATGACCCTCACAGGGGAAAAGAGAACAATATGGATTGGGATCTTCTTACTTCAAACATGTACCACTGTGTTTAAATAAATAAGTAACCCAGAAATACCCTTGGGGAGAAAGCACAGTGAACAAATTATGATGATCATGTTCCATCTGTGCACTGCATCTGCGTTTGAGGTGTTTGACTCTCTGAGCAGGTCGCCCAAGCAAGGCTCCAGGAGCCACCACCAATCTCAGCAGCAGCCTTGATGATGCTCTTTCTTTATTATTTTGTGTTTTACCTCATGGGCAAAGAAAAAAGGGGAAAAACGCCAGTGATAAAAATAAAGGGTCTTGTGGGAGTTGTTCTTGTTTATTCAACTTCCTTCTTTTAAAATAAAGAAACGCAGCTGGGAGCAAGGAAGGGAGAGAAAGGTAAGAGTATTTTAAAACTAATTATAGCATAAAAATCATCCAAGAGTGCTCTGTTCCGGCCTCTGTCAAAGTCCTAGCTTTGTCCTTATGTATGAGTCAGAGGCACCCAGGGGTTAAGCTTGTGACTGTCAAGAGCCATTATTGCATTTGGTTATTTTTGTGGGATGCTGGAATGCAGCTAGTGTCAGTCCCATCCTGTAACACAGGGCAGAGTTTCTCAACACTAGCCCTACTGGCATTTTGGGCTGAAGGATTCTTTGTCATAGGGACTGTTCTGGTCATTCTAGGATGTTGAGCAGCATCTCTGGCCTCGATCCATTGGACAGATGCCAGTAGACTACCCCCTCCCAGATTGTGACAGCCAAAAACATCTCCAGGCATTGCCAAATATCCCCTGGGGGACAAAATCACCCCTGTTTAAGAACAAATGACATAGGGCTACAAAGCTGGCTGCTATGGAAGCAAACTCGTTCCACAAAATCCAGGAGGTCACTCCAATTTTTTTTCCAAATTAAAAAAAAAAGGTCCTCACCTTTCCCCGCTTTGGTCTGTAATTGCTTTCTGACTTCTAGAGCCTTTTTATTGCCCAAAAATATACAGTGCTCTACAATACTTTGTCCTTATTTGATTTTTCTCGGGCCTCTCAAGTAGATCATGGCTGCTGAACAAAACCCAGACCCCTGTGGTTGGGAACCTCGGGTGAGCTGATAATCAAACATTTTTAGATAGTAAAAAGGAAAAGAATGTTTTTCATGTCCTTCCTATTAAAAATGCTCTGTTGCAAATTATATTATTTTTAATTTCCAGGAAAATTATCAAAGTTATAATCTCCTTAAAGGCAAGGACTATGTTTTGTACTTCTCATTATAACTGTTCACAGTGCTCAGCACATAGTAGATAATAAATATATAATGATTAACTGATTGAAATGGATCAACTAGCAGTTAGACTTCAGCCATAGAAGCAGCAGCCATAGCAAAACCCAGAAACAAGCAAATAGACTTCTAGGTGAGTATCTTTACTTGAGTGAGTCATTAGTAAGGAAATAAGTATTACAGAAATACACCTGCTTTTCTCAGTTCAGATTGGTTCAGCAGACATATATTGAGTGCTTGGTGCAGTGGGGACTCTCAAGGCACTTACAGGCACATAAAGACACTTCAGCGGATAATTTCAGTGCAATGTGGTACATTCTAAGACACAGGGGCTTACCTAGTTCTGTGGGAGCCCAGTAGAGCCTTTGCAAGGAGGTAAGAGCAGGGTTGGAAGGTGTGATACCTAAGCTATGTCAAGGGACAGTAGGCATGTGAAGGGGGTGGGAACTGAAGGGGTGGGGTGGTGGCAAGCACAGTCTAGGCAGAGGAATAGCATGAATAAAGCTATGAAAGCATGTATTGGCATGATTGGTGTGGGAGGACCATCACATATGATTTGACGTTGCAGGGGCTGGGAATGATGGGAGATGAAGCTGTAGACATGGAGAGGCCAGGTCATAGATGACCTGACACCCCCACCGGGGAGTGGGGGCCCTCTTCTGCATGGAGGGGGGTGCAGGGAAAGGGTTTAAGCGAGAGGATGAGGCCATCTGATTTGCGTCTTGTACAGCAGGAAGCACGGGCTTAAAGAGCAAAGGTCAGATGAGGCACTGTCATGACATTCAAGAGGAGAGGTGGCAGAAGCTTGCTCCAAGTAATGAAAGGTGGGTGCACAGAACTGAGAAATGGAGCAGGATGTCCAAGTAGACTGAACCACAAGTGAAAACCCTCTGAATAATGGAGAGCCCACAGGTGGTTGGGTGGCCTTTGAAAGATCTGTGGAGACGTGAAAAGGATTTCTTCCTTACCTTTGTGCTGCTCTCTTCTCTCTCTCTCTCTCTCTCTCTCTCTCTGATTTTTGTGTTATTTTAGGTAGAGAAGAGAAGCTATCTTACAGATATTCCTTATAGAGGCCTTTGTGGTTTTAAGGTCTCTAAGCTCATCAAAGAGGTGAAGTTGGATATCACAGAAGGAGCAGCTGGTGTCCCCAAAGGGTAGAGGTACAGGGATGGGAGGGAAAAGAAGGGAGGATCCAGATTTTGAAAGGAAGAGAGGCCTAGATTCCTAGGCTCAGTGTCTCTAAGATGACAGATGCTGGGGGGGAATGATCTGAGTCAGAAAATTATATTTGATATACTTAATACCAGTGAATTCAGGACTACTTGTGAATTTCTGGAGTGCAATGCTAAGATCTGGAGTGCAGGTGAAGGTGCTTAGAATTGAGCAAGTCAAGAACTCATAAGGCTGGTAGTGTGTTGAATGGACCATCCACAAAGGCACTGACATGTCCCAGAATTAAATGGAGATTCAGTCTGCCCCTAAGATTTGTGTAGCCTCTGCAAGAGTACACATGGAGGTGCCTGCCTTCTTTTCCCACACCCACCCCAATCTATTCTGAGATGTGGAACAAGGAGGACAGGGTAGGTGGGATGGGCTTGAACATCCAAGCTCCACTCACACCTTCCCATCCAGTAGCTACTTAGATGCCCCTAGGAGTGCACACACCAGTAGCACTGCTCACCCTCTGGAGGACAGACCTGTGGAGGAGTCCCTGGAAGTCGGCCGAGGGCCACATGGGGCAGGCACTTTCAAGGTCCTAGAACATAGTTTTGAAAGAGGGGGCATGGGCTGTCTGTGAGACTCTTCCCTTGGCCCCTTAGATTTCTTGTCTCTTAGAGAGCAGGGTCCTCTAAAACATGGGGCCCAGGGTAGGAACCCTGATGGATTAGATCTAAGGGCAGTAATGGCAGGTTTAGAGATGGAGAAAAAAGATATAAATCAGGGCCTTGGTCTTCAACGAGTGTGTGTGTATGTGTGTGTGTGTGTGTGTGTGTTTCTGTGTGTTTTGAGAATATGGGTGGCAGTGATGGCAAATAGAGGGGAAATAAATAAATATAGAGGAAATCAAGGTGAAGATCCACCTTAATCCAACTCAATTGCCTTAGAATGCAGTGAGATGTAAGGTTATGCTCTAGCAGGTTGATTTTCTGGTTTTCCCTGGTAACCTTCAGTTCCTGCAGAGTTAAAAAGACAGGCAAGCAGAGTGGGGAAATGCTGAGAGATGACACACTGAGAAGTGGTAGCTGGCAGCAAAAGACAGCAAGAGGGTGAGAGAGAACAGTCCCCAAATAGAAAAACATATTAGGAGGGGGTCATCTAGTGCCAGGGCAAATAGCCTTACATGCCTCAAAAGCTCCTCAGGACACAACTCCATTACAGCATGGAACAATGATGAATGTGCCTTTAGAAGTTTCCATTTTTGGGAAAAAGCATTTGCTTTCAGTTGTCTAAAAAAATCCATTAATTAAACCTCCTCTTTCTCCAACAACTCGTGATGAGTTGGATATTGCTGCAGATCCCATGTTATCTGAGCATCAGATTCTGTTACCTCTCCTCTGGTTCAGTATCACCTGATCAAGTTTGATATTGCTCTTCCTCCTCTCGCCCCCCTCCTGGAGAATTTCACCTGCCTCATCCACGGAGGAGCATTGCATGGCTCATTGCGTGGTCAGGCAGGATAAAGTCAGCTCCACTCATCTAAGCCCGAAAATGAAGCGGCAATTCTGCTGTTATGCTCTAATTCACAGGCTCATCATTAAATTGTTATCATAGCCTCATATGAGACTTTTGATTCTCTTACAACAGCTGGCAAATGGCAGGAACAGATGCTCTTACTCACTGAAGTGGCTTCTGCAGGAGCAGTGGAGAAGAGAGAGGATAACGGGTACCAGCAAGGAAGGTTCAGACACTCCCTTATCCCCCACTCTCAATCCTGGAAAATCTGGGCTTCCACTCTGGGGGTCTTATTGCAGCTCACCAGGAGCTGGTCACAGTATGGAACCAAGAGAAGTGTGGGCCTGGGAGAGCTTTTGTGTGGCTTTTAGAGCTCCCCTTAGCTCCGAGTGGATTCCCACAACTTCCCTATATCAAGTCCTCGGCTCTAAAGGTCAGCCCTAAAAGCAAGAATGCAGATGGGATCCCCACCTCATGGTGGCGATATGCTTACCCTCTTTACCCTCAGCAAGAAAGGCACTGTAGGCCAATCTGGGAACCAAACCATTGTTCATAATATCGCTTTTATGGACAGGGGTTTCCAGTGCCAAACCACTGACTGACAAACATATTCGAGTAATTTGGGGCCATCGTGTTTGTACATGTGTCTGCATGTCATGCCAGCATGTCCCCAACACTCATCTGCAGAATCCACACCCAGGCTCTGGGGCCATTCCTGATCTGAATGGGTGGATGAGACATGATGATGACAGTGGTGGAGTGGGAGGAGGAGGAAAGGAGCCGACATGTTTTACGACCCTGCACTGCAGCATCAAGGCCAGCTCAGTAGGATCAAGTGATCTGGAGAATGAAATCCCACTTGATAGTATCAAGCATAGTGTTAAGAGCTGGCAGGTTTTCCAACCCCATTCTGCATTACCAAGTATCAGAATGTCTATAACTACTCCGTAGGTAGGAATTACTGACACACTTTCAGAGATAAGGAAACTGGACTGGGAGAGACGAGGTAATGTTTCCCAGGTGGAGGGGAGGTCAAAGAGCCAGGATTCTCATTTACCACATGCTCTAACCAGTGTCTGGCAGCCTCTCCTGAAAGGCACCTTGGGTGCTTATACTTTGTACTTCAAGGGCTCATATGCACTGAGTTTTCTGATAGTCTAGGACTGATCTTATCTCTCGAGTCTAACAGTAAGGCTCTGTCTTGTTCCCTGTGGCCCGTCACCTTGATTTAGGTCTCTTTTCTGATAACTGCATCCTTATCTAATTCCTCTGCATCAGGTGCCTCTCACGACCAGGATCTCCATTCCTCTAGGACAAAATATTCACCCTGATCTTTCCAGTATTGCCCATAAGTCCCAGTTACTGGGACCCTAGTCCCCCAGTGCCTTCTTCTAGATTTATAGACAATGACCACTTACTAGTTGCCCCCATTGCTGACAGTCTGCTTCCCTGATTCACACTGCCTCTTTCTGATCTCCGAGCTCCTATCCTCAGCCCAGCTGTAAGCATCTGGCCATCCCTAGCCACTGGGTAATGCCTCATCAACATGTCCTGTCTGTCCCCTAAGTCTGAACCACTCCAGGTGCCACTGAAACATTTGTAAGAGACCTACAAGCAAGCCTGAATTTTCCTAAAGGGATGCCAGGGAGTCTGGACCACACATTTCTACCTCTGCCTTGACCAGAGCCATCCCCCACGTCTTCCCTTAGAGATCTGCCTTTTGGAAGCTCTGGCCACCCACTGGGCTGGCAATTAATGATTCCGCCCAGCCTCTTAGGCCGTTTCTTATCACTATTGCTGACCCCAGGGGTTCATTTGGAAGCTTTCTCAAATGCATTTTCCATTACTGATTAAATATATAAGGGAGAAAAGCTTTAATTATTAGTAATTCTCTCTTGCACTGACTTGCAAGAAAAGCACTCAGAGCAAGGGAAAAAAATGCAATTCCCAGAGGTCCTCCCAGCTTCCCACTGTGGAGAGCAAAGGAAGTATGAAGTCTCGAGGTCTCCCAGCTTTCCTAGTGCATCCTGGGAGGTGTGGTAACTCCTGTGGCATTGTCTGCTGCAGTAGCAAGGTAGAAAATAGTGATAGTGGAGAGAATCACGGATGAGGAAAGACCCTCATGTTGAATGTGAGGGAAAGTTTTAGAGCAGATTGAGAGGTGTAGATGCTACGGGGCAGCTTTGGAGTATGAGAGAATTTGAGAGGGGTCAAAATTTATTATTTTTATTATATCATTTATTATACACCATGTTGCCTAGGATTATACATGGGATTCCCCATGTTTAAGAGATACAGTGAAAGAAGGGTTACTAAAATTACTCTTAGTTTCTGAAGTGTATTTATTAGAATGTGATTTTGGGAAGATACGGGGCCATGTGGAACTCCAGAACCATAAAAACCCCATGTGGATACTGCCCCAGGCCACTGAGGAAAACATAATTGTTTTGCAGGCCATCATCTGACAAGTCCTTAGGAGGGTACTGTTTTCATCTGAACATAAATTTTACCCAAATTCTACCATGTTTTCCAATGCTGCAGTCCCCCTCACCTGGAATCCTTGCATCCTTGGCTCCCTGTATCTGCAATGCAAAAGAAACACAAATATTTACCTATAGCAAAACTCTGAGAATCCCCACAAAGTCAGGCTGCCAGGAAAGGCTAAGAGCCTGGGAAGGAGAAAGAAGGGACAACACATTCTGCATGGTTTAGGCATCCTTACTGCCCAGTGCCTTTTAATCCTCTTGGCAAATGGCCTAGGTTTATTTTTAAGAGTAGGCTGGGCAAACACAGATGGAAAAGGCAATACACGCCTGGAGCACAGGAGCCGGAGTAGAAAATATGGGACTCTCCAACTTCTTATCTTGTGGTGCTAATCCCATCACCTATAGTAATGTTGCAAGGCAGCTGAAAGCTTGAATTCTATCTCCACGGTTATAAAGGAGGTATAAAATAAAACATCTATCAAATATTTTGAGATCCTTAGAAGCACAGAATGTTACAGCTGAAAATCCTAGGTGTCTCTGAGAATGTGGAAATAGGCCATTTTAGTTTAAAACAAACCAAAGATTGCAATTTACTGAGCCTGAAGTGGTTTGAGATCTATGTATGCTTAATCTAGCAATGTATGTCCCAAATACTGCAGGTCCTCTTGACTTTAATCATGGAAAGATGATCCCATATTCATTGAGAAGAAATAAATAAAGCAGCTCTCTTTAACCTTCCTTTCCCAAATACCAAAACCACTCCTTTGCATGTAACACACTGAAGGCTTCAGCAAACCATTGAGTGCTTTCCTCCATTTCATCTTAGTAGGAATCACACTTTTTACTTCCCTTTTCTGCTTTTGGTAAGCCTCAGGCTTTGCCAGTGAGGAAGAGACCCTTTCAAAATATTGGACACCAGATACCGGATTTGGAGGAAATGAGGGTGATGTCATCTAGGGAAAGGCAATCCAAAAAAGAGCCATGTAAAGGCTTGAGAAAGAATTATCTGAAAATGTTAAAAGGAACAGTATCTGATGCTCACATAGAGCTGGAAATAGCGTCTGTTCTGAACCAGACATGGAAAGAGGCAGGAAAACACAACCTATAATGAGGAAAATAATTAATCAGTAGAAACCATCCCCAGAGCAGAGCAGGACACCAAAATAGTTTTTATTTTGAGTTCTTCTATATTTCAAAAAGTTAAATAGAAATGTGGAAAATATAAATGATCCAAATTGAATTTCTGGAGATGAAAACTACAGTGCCTGAGATTAAAATACACTGGATGGAAGTGATGGCAGACTAGACATTGCAGGAGAGAAAAGATTCGTTGGACTTGAAAATTGAGGTATAGAAACTACCTAAAATGAAATGCAGAGAGAACAAATAGCTTCAAAAGTTAACAGAGCTGTCTGGGCATGGTGGCTGCTCACACCTGTAATCCCAGCACTTTGGGAGGCCAAGGCGGGAGGATCAGCTGAGATCAGGAGTTCAAGACCAGCCTGGTCAACATGGTGAAACCCCATCTCCACAAAAATACAAAAATTAACCAGGCATGATCATGGGTGCCTGTAATCCCAGCTACTCAGGAGGCCAAGGAGGGAGAATCGCTTGAACCTGGGAGGCAGAAGTTGCAGTGAGCTGAGATTGCACCATTGCACTTCAGCCTGGGTGACAGAGTGAGACTCCATCTCAAAAAAAAAAAAAAAAAAAAAGTTAACAGAGCATCAGTGGTGGGACAACTCCAACAGCCTAATATAACTGTCATTGGAACTCCAAAGGAGAGGAGGGGGAATAGGAGACTCGAAAAAATATTTGAAGAAATAATGTCCGAATTTTTTAAAAAATTTAATGAATACTATAAACTCACATATCCAAGAAACTCAATGAATACCAAGTAAAGGTGAAGAAACATGAAGAAAAACATATGAAAATAAAATTTCTTAAAAGCACATCAAAATAAAATTTCCCAAAACCATTGATAAAGAGAAAATCATAAAATCATCCAGAGATAAAAGACCATAACATTCAAAGGGACAAAGATAAGGATAACAGCAGATTTCTCCTTGGGAGCAATACAAGTGAGAGAGTTGTATCAATCTAGAATACTATACTCAGCAAAGCTATCTGTCAAAAACAAAAGTGAAATAAAAACTTCTTCAGACACAAAAATCTGAAATAATTCATCTTCAGCAGGCCTACACTGTAAGAAATATTACAGGAAGTTTCAGGCAGAAAAAAAAAGATACCAGATGGAGACATGGGTCTACATAACAGAATAAAGAACATTGGAAATGGTAGCTACATGTATATGTGTATAAAATTTTTCCTTATCATTTAAATGTCTTTAAAATATAATCATATTTTTAAGCAAAAAAAAATACTGTATTATATTGTAGAGTTTACAATATATGTGAAAACAAAGTGTATGCTAACAATACCACAAAGCCCATAAAGGGAGAATGGAAGAAAGGATTTTATACTATACATAAAAATGCTATAATATCACTTGAGGGTAGAATGTAAAATGTTAGAGATTTATATTATAAACCCTATAGCAGCCACTAAATAACAAAACAAAGAGTTATAGCTAATAAACCAAGGAAAAAGATAAAGTTATTTAAAAAAAAAAACAACAGTGTATTAATCCAAAAAAGGCAGAAATAGAGAAAAATGGGACAAAGGACAGCTGGGACAAATAGAAAAAAAATACAATGATGAACTGAAGTCTACCCATATCAGCAATCACATTAAATATAAATGTTTAAACAATCTCAATGAAAAGGCAGAGATTGTCAGAGTAGATAAAAAAGCAAGACTGACCTATATGTTGCCTATAGGAAACATACATTAAATGTAAAGATACAAATAGGTTAAAAGTAAAAGGATGATAGAAAGACAAAGTCTTGTCAAGATATTGGTTCTTTCCAACTTGTTCTAAAGATTCATCACAATTCAAAAAAAGTAAACATTCCTGCAAGATATTTTGTAATATCAACAAAGCTTCTAAAGTTTATATGGAGAGGCAAAAGACCCAGAATAGCCAACACAATATTGGGGAACAAGAAAAAAGTAAACCTGATACTGCTCAATTTCAAGACTTACTATAAATCTACAGTAATCAAGACTGATATTGATGAGAGAATCAACAAATGGAACAATGGAATTGAATAGAGAGCTCATAAATAGGCCCATGTGAATATAGTTAACTAATCTTTGAAAAATAAGCAAAGGTAATGTAATGAGGAAAAGACAGTCTTTTCAACAAATGATACTGGAATAATTGGATATCCATATATAAAAAGATGGATCTAGACAAAGACTTTACACCCTTCACAAATACTAACTCAAAATGAATCATAGGCTTAAATGTAAAATCCAAAACTATAAAACTAGAAGAGTTAAAAAAAGAAAAAGAAAGAAAGAAAATCTAGATGACCTGGGATTTGGCAATAACTTTTAGATGCAACACTAGAACCACAATCTATGAAATAAAGAATTGATGAGCTGGTGTTTACTGAAATTAAAGACTTCTGCTTTGCAGAAGACATTGTCAAGAGAATGAGAAGACAAATCACAGATGGGGAGAAAATATTTGCAAAAGACATATTTAATAAAGGACAGTTATCCAAAATACACCAAGAATTTTAAAACTGAACATTAAGAAACAAACAACCTGATTTAAAAATGGGCAACAGATCTGAACAAGCATCTCACCAAAAATATACAGATGGCAAATAAGTGTATGAAAAGATGTTCAACATTATATGTCATTAGGGAATTGCAAGTTAAAACAGCAATGAGACATCGATTAGAATGTTGAAAATTCATGACAATGACAACACCAAATGCTAACAAGGATGTGGAGCAACAAGAACTCTCATTCATTGCTGTGGAAATGTAAAATGGTACAGTCAGTTTGGAAGGCATTTTGGCAGTTTCTTACAAAACTAAATGTACTCTTACCAAACAATACAGTAATAATGCTCCTTGGTATTTACCCAAAGAAGTTGAAAACTTATGTTCATGCAAATATCTGTACATGATGTTTATAGCAGCTTTATTTATAATTGCCCAAACTTGGACACAACCATGATGTCCTTCAGTAGGTAAATGGATAAATAAATGGTGGTACATCCAGACAATAGAATATTATTTGGTGCTAAAGGGAAATGAGCTATTAAGTCATGAAAAGACACAGAGGGAACTTAAATGTATATTCTGATAAGAAGCTTGTCTGAAAGGCTGCACACTTATGATTCCAACTATATGACGTTCTAGAAAAGGCAGAACTATAGAGACAGTAAAAAGATCAGTGGTCATCAGGGATTGGGAGAGGGAGAGATGAAAAGGAGGAGTATAAACGATTTGTAGGGCAGTGAAACTACTCTGCAGGATACTATATGGTGGATACATGTTATACCTTAAAAAAAATAGTTGTACTTTATCTCCATTGTCAGGACATGGAGCCACTGCATACTTTACACTATCATTAGCACTCATTTAGTCTTAGTTTCACAAGTAACTGTGTATTTAATGCTCCCTATGAAGATGTCTCTAGTTATTTTGGTTGCCCAAGGTTTGTGTGGTAGAAGACTTCTTAGTGGGGGACTTATGGAACCAGTTTCCCTAAGTTGTTGATAAACAGTATGTCTGTACCCTTTATATTGAAAGTCAATTTTGCTGAATACACAGTTTTGGGCTCACATTTTCTGTCTTGAATACCTTAAATATGTTATTTCATTTTCTTCTGTCAAAAAGTGTGATAATAATCTAATTTTCTCTTTCATGCCATGTGCTCTTTTTTTCTAGATGCTCAAAATATTTTTCTTTTTCTGTAAAGTCCTGCAATTTTATTAGAGTGTATCTTAGAGTTGGTCATTGATACAGTTGTGCTGTGTACCCACTCAAATCTCATTCTGAGTTGTAGCTCCCATAATTCCCACGTGCTGTGGGAAGGACCCAGTGGGAGATAACTGAATCATGGGGGCAATTTTACCCATACTGTTCTCGTGCTAGTGAATACGTCTTACAAGATCTGATGCTTTTATAAGGGGAAACCCCTTTCATTTAGCTCCCATTCTCTTCTCTTGTCTACTGTCACATGAGATGTGCCTTTCACCTTCACCATGATCATTGGTAATGTTTCAGATGGTGATTGCTCCATCAGTTGGATCCTAGTGTAGATATCATAATGCAATGGGCTTGTGATTGACAGAATATAAGCAGAAAGATGTCACTGAGATTTGGGAGTGCTTGTTACTGCAGCCTGCCTATCCTATCGTGGGTGATACCATGCAGATTGGGCTGGGGTTAGCAGCATTGCTGAAAGAAGACACTTGAAGATTCTAACTCACAACCAAGCCTGTCACACAGACTCTTTTTCTTTCCTCTGTTCTGGGTCCTCCTTGAATCCCTTGTCCCTACTTCAGAAAGAAAAGTGCTATTTCCTAGTAGTGAAAGCATCAAGAAGCAATAAAGTTGGGAGTTTCTTTCTTGCTTGGGCAGGGGTGGTGCCCCGAGGTGTGCCAGACACATGGATAGAGTTTTGTTAGGGGAGTTGGGTGCTCACACCAGACTCAGAGAGAGAGCTGTCCCTTAGCTGAGACTCAGCTTAGTTTGCAAAAGGACAGAGCCCAGGATAGGGGCACAGCTTAGCTCTAAACTACCAGGTAAGGATCCGAATGCTGTCCCCCTTCCTGCAAAAGTCATGGAAGACAGGCTGAGGAGTCTGGAAAGCGAAGCTGAAAGCCAGGGTTGCTCCAGTACATGCAGATCCCAAATGTGGGAATGCTATGTGATGATTTTATGAAATACAAAAGTCAAATGAATTTTTCATGAAGAAGTTATCTTCCCAAGATGCAATAATGGAAAATTCCTTTCAAGAACTGGTGTTTAGACCTCACAAAAATGCGCAGCAAATTGCATTGTGATTTATTTGTCAATGTTTTTATAGGTTAGGCGTTACTTTCTACCCCACAGCTGGAGTCAATTTTTAATATTTAAAAGTGGAAAG
Organism: Colobus angolensis palliatus; assembly: GCF_000951035.1. NCBI lineage: Eukaryota > Metazoa > Chordata > Mammalia > Primates > Cercopithecidae > Colobus > Colobus angolensis. The sequence goes on along the minus strand of NW_012116810.1, from coordinate 488,324 downwards.
AAAGCAAAACCTAAACACATCCAGAGCTGTCTGTTTTAGATTGAGCTTTTCCCAAACAGTGATGTTTAGAACTGAACCCTGAGCCTGGTCGGTCTGTGGCCAGCTGGCACTTACTTCCCTGCAACATAGAATTAAAGTATCTGGAACTGGGCAGATTACATATAAGACCTCCTAAATTGTAATTGGTGGGTCTGGTGTTTATAACCATTTTCAAGTGCACGTAGCCTGTCTGCCCTCTCAACTGAAGAAGGAAAGAGTCTTTGTACTTTTTATTCTGGGTTTTCCTTCATGCCCTGAGCTTAAGATGCCGTGAACATAATTTTCAAGTCCAGTGGGTTCTGGCCTTATTAGATGACTGGATTAGCAGGGATCCAGCACTCCAATCAAATATAGAGATGCAAACTGGGCCTCCAGACTTTGACTCCTAAGGAGCCTAGTTTGGAAATAACCCAGGGTTCACCTGCCTGGGTCTCCAGGTAAAACGAGGATGCTGGCCTTGAACATGGGTTCTCATAGCAAGGATTCTAATCTCAAAAGAGATCAGGCCTTGAAGCTTAATCCCATTATCTTGGGCCAAGTGTCCAGGCTGTAATGGGAGTCTCATTTTTACAGAATGGTGCCCCCAGAAGCACGGGATTCATACCTCAGTGCATAGCACACTGTACCTCATGCTTAACTGCAGCCACCATGGTTGGAGGCGTAAGGCTGGCACTGGAACTGGACTTGGCTGAGGCTGCCATGTGTGTGCTTACTAATAAAGGACTTTGTAACACACAACATCTGGAAGGAGGAAAAACAACTGTAATTGTAATAGGCACATCCCCTTTGGGTAACATGTTGATACCCTTCTAATGGAGGGCATGTCTCTCTTTGCCTTCTCCTTTCTGCTTCCTCCTGATAATTTAGCCAAGGCCCACAAGAGTTGACCCATTTCCAAATGTGTGCGTGGGTCCAGCTGAATCTGCCAGTGGGGGACCTTTGAAGCTGTGAACAACACCCCCTCTTCAGACTTTGAGACATATCAACCCCTTAAGAGACAAGCTTCAGGTTGTAAGGAGCCTTGGCAAAGCATGGAAATGTCAGATGTACAAGTATCTGCGGCTCAGCTTCAGCTACTGTGGCCTTTCCCCAGGACCCATGCCCAGGGTCCTCATCCTGACCCCCAGCATCAACAGACCCCCTTCAATAAACTCCAACATTCTGAACATCAACAAGCGAGGGGATGGGGAAGGGCAGTGATTATTCCGAGGACAGAGATGCTATCAGGTTTTGCTCCAAAAAGGATTTCTCGCCTCACAAAAAGAATTTGCCACGGATTTCCTTTTAAAAGTGAACACCCCAAGAACACTCAGCAGATGATTCAGTTTAACGTGCAAATCACCAGGAACACAATGCATGAAGTGAGGTACACGGGCAGTTGGGGCCAAGGTGCAGCAGACCTTCCCACCAGCAGGGGGAGCTGTTCCCCTGGGTCAGGCAGCCACGGCAGGTCCAATCACATACCCGTTACCCAATAAAAACATACTGGGGCTTCAAAAGGCAGGAACAGAACTGAACCCTGCTGTCCAAAAAAGACCCCACAGATACCCAGTAGGCTTGTGCTTTATCCTGAAGGCAATGGGGAGCCACGAAGGATTCTGAGGTGTGTGGAGTTGTATCAGGGCTTCCGGTGGTTCTTGCCCAGTGCCTGTGACTTCTTTGAGGAATCCATTGCCAGGGATAGTGTTCCCTGCATTTTTGGCTCTTCTTTTAAAATGCATTACAGTGATGATCCATGAGCCACCTTCCAGGGACCCAGGGCAGGTTCAAGGTTAGGGGTGTTTCTCAAGAAGTGCATAGCTTTGTGTGTTGGCTCAGAAGAAAGGTAGGCATGGTTTAGGGGAATGAGAGGCGGGTGACAGGCAGAAATGCAGTTGTTTTTTGCTTCAGTAAAGCTCCAAGCCTTCAAACAAGAAGCTTGGCACCAAAAATGGTGCTGTTAGAAAGTTAATGGGCAAGACATTCTGAGAAAGGGTTGTGGAGATAAGCATCAGGAGGAAACAACACTGTTTTAAGTTAGCTGGCATCCAGGAAGTCAAGAAAAGCAGAGCCACCCCTGAGCTGGACTGCAGCGCACACACGCACAGGCTCATGGAATCCAAGCTCTGTCCAGAGACAAACATCGCCCAGAAGCAAATTAAGAGTGACTTTTTTGAAGAAAGAGCTGAGGAAATGGCATTTCCTTCCTGTGCTGAAGAACAGAGTCACGACATTCTGGGGAAGAGATGTGAGCTCCCAGGGGCAAGAACTGGGCACCATCCCTCTATTCCTGCTGAATATTAATAGTCAAAGCAAATATCTTGACTTCAGAGAGCTCCAAAAGACAGAGTCACTCAAGAGGAAGTGATGAAAAGGAGAAATGAGTGTTTTCTTGAATACTTTCTACCAGAATCAGGCCACTGTAGTCTCCCTCACTGCAATAGTCTCCTAATGGGTTTGCCCACCTCTGGTCTTGACTTCCTTCTCCCATTCAGCCTCCATAGAGCAGCCAGGAGGATCTTTCTAATCTGATCTGCTTAGAATCCTTCAGCGGCTCTCATACCCCAAATCTTTGATATAAGTCATGAGGCTCTCCAGGCTCTCATCTCTGGGGAAATCTCAGAGGCTCATCTCTTGCCACTTCTTGGTCTTGCCTTTTCTGCTCTAATCATTCTGAAACCCTGTAGCTCCCTGAATGTGCCACGTTTCCAGTGGCATGGGAAGGGTAAACAGTACTGGGGACCTTGTAGCTCCCTGAATGTGCTATGTTTTCAGGGGCATGGGAAGGGTAAACAGTACTGGTGACGTTGTAATGTACCTTGTGTCCTTTCTCTTTATCTTGGCTGGAAGTTGCCAAGACTCACATCTTTGAGGGGGCACCGTAAACTGAGACATATGGTCTCTTCTGTCCCCTCTTTGCTCTGTCCCTCTATGGTTTTTACTTACCCTCGGAACCTTTGCAAATACTTAGGGGTTCCCCTTTCATCCTTTTCTCTCCATTTTGTCCTTCAAATGTTGAATTAGAAATTATTACATTAGAAAAGCCTATTCTGACTTCTCAAAACTGGGAGGGACACCCCGGTATCTCTCTCCCACGTTGCCCTGTGCTTATTTCTCTTGCACCATTTGCACACTGTGTGTAACTCCCTGCAGACCTGCCCATCCCATTCACCCTCTAAACTTGAGCTTCACAAAGGTGGGACCTTCTTCCCTCTGTGTCCCCATGCTTAGTCCAGTGCCTCTCATACTGTGGAAGCTCAATAATATTTCCCGAATGATCATATTCCTTTTACCCAGACTACTAAGGCCACCATGTCTTTTTGAGCCAATTTCTTTTTTTTTTAATCGTTAATTTCCCCAAGCCCCCAACAAACAGTAAGATCCGTTTTTAATGATGCCACAAGCTGGCCCGTAAATGATGCATTCATTCTCAGATACACTTGGCTGTTGTTTGTACTTGTAAGGAATATTCCTCCTTTCTTGAGAGCTCTCACTCACAGACACTTCCATTACTTTAATATTTTATGATGCAGCCATTTTGGAAGGCATAAGGGCATCATCTCTGTTTAACTAAATGTCAGAGTAAAGTAGTCAAGGCTAGTGGTTCGCTTGGCATGCCAGTGATTAGATAGCTTTGTTAACAGGCCAGTTGGGCTGGGCTATGTGATTACATGTGCTAGGCTACTTCTGTGCAAAATGATGCATAAACAAATGGAGAGCAGGGATTGCAAAAACATTTTCCAGGGGTGTCAGAGGGTCCCTAAATGTTCAGTTCACTCTCTTCCACCTTCCACATCTGTAGCTCACAGGACACAAAATCACAAGGCCAAAATTGAGTCTTGTCAGTCTGATAATCTGCTATTTTCACACTCCTGTAGACCCTAAACCCTGCAGAATGTATAAACTAAGATATTAGATTACACTGAGTAGCCCCCTTCCCAACCGGACTGGACAACAGAGAAATTACATCTGACTTTAATGAGTGCTCAGAGGTGGCCAGTGCCTTTGGAGGCTGAAGAACTGCATGCTGTGAGTTCAAGGCCCACACACTCTACAGACCAGGCCTTGCCTCCTGCCCACGGTGCCAGAGGTGGTAGCTGCAGAGAAAAAAACGCAGTGCTTCTTTTTAAAACTAGGCATGACCTCCATATATATTATAGTGTGGTTAAGGGCATAGGCTCTGGTGCTGGGTTGATAGTTTGTAGTTTGTTCTGGCACTTGATAGTTTTGTAAACCTGTGGGTTACTTAACCTCTCTGTGCCTCAGTTTCCTCATCTGTAGCATGGAGGTAGTACAATATCTACATTTCATGGTTGTTGAGAGGGTTAATGAAGTGCTTAGAACAGTGCCTGACACCTCTGAGCATTACAATAAATTGAGCTGTCTTTATGATCTTAACAAAAAGGATGGTCAGGCTTTAACATCTGTTTGGGTTGCCTTGAAGTCATGAGTTCGAAATGCCTGCCTCCCGTCCCCTTACTGTGTTGACAACGACAAAGCAGTGCACCTTATATAAATGGCATATATTTCATTGGGACACTGGATGTTTTCACCCCAGGCATGCTAGCTTCTAGAAAGGACCTAGGAACAAGGTGGTTTTGCTGGTCTGATGAGGTTGGAGAGAGCTGCAGGGGCAGGCCTTTAGCATGTGGCCCTGTGGCTTCAGGACAAGGGAGCCACAAGTGAGTTCTGTTGCTTCTTGGCTCAGGGCACCTAGCATTTTGAGCTCAAGCCAGTCCCAAGGGTTTGATGATCTCAGCTGAGTCCTCACTGCCAGTCTGAGTCCTCTGTAAACTGGAACTGGCTTTGCAGATGCTGCACAAGCTACTGGCAGACTCCATTCGGTTGGATTCCCGGTGGCAAATGTCCCTCTGGGGACATTGCAAAAGTGTTCCTTCCTCCCAGAAGGAAGGTAGGCTAACCAATAAAGAAGTGTACCTAGAAGAGAGCAAAGGAGGGTGGAAGAGGGAAACTTAGGCTCCTTTTAATAGTCAAGAGACCCCTTTGAGAGAATACAGAGGCAAACTTGGGTGAAGCTTGCTCAGTGGGGAGAAGGGAAATGTCCGGTTTGGATCTTCACTGGAGCAAGCACTGACAGGACTTATTGATGGCTTGGATGTGAGGGGGAAGAGAGAGTGGGCTCAAGATTAGCTCCAATGCCTTTGTTTTGAGACACTGGGTGCTGGCATGCCACTGTCTGCACACTCCCTCTACAGGTTGAGCTGGGGCGCTGTGACCGCCCTGCCGGTCCTGCTTCTATTATTCTATTGGTCAAAGCTACTCTCCCCAAGGTCAAGACAAATCCACTGCCCTTTAGAAGATCCAGAGTGATGGGGGACACTGTGGGGGGACACCTTTCCCTGAAGTCAAGTCTGCATCCACGCAGCCTCTAGCTGATTCCCCAGGTGGGTTGCCAGGAACGTCCATCCTTCCCCAGATCTCAGGCAAAGGCTGCTTACAGGAGGGAGCATCCATTTCTTTCACCTCACACAAATTCCTGCAGCACAGGCTTAGAAGCTGGGGTGAAGTGGGGCAAAAGTGTGATGCTTCCACCTGAATTCCTATCACACAGTCACAGCTAAGCCCAGGGCTGTGCAGAAGAGGCCGCTCACTTCACTTCCTTAGCCGCACCTCTTCTCTGGGTCTGCTCCCACAGCTGGGCACCTCAGTAACCCAGAAGGATAAATATTCTGCAGGTCTAATTTGGGTCAGCAAATTCCTATTTGCAGAAAATCATTTCAGATCTGACAAGAGTTAGTGATCTGTTTCTAAAAAGCTTTGACACAATCGTTATCAGTCTCTCTCTCACACATACACTCATACAATGCTATTTACAGTCCAGGAAAGGCTCATGCATTCTGAATGTATACTCCACCCTCTTCACAAACCACTGTAAAATTCTCAAAACCTACACACGCTTGCAAATAGATCACCTTAAATGGAGCAGGATCTTTGAAGACCCCATGAGTCATGTAGCTAAAATGTCCCCTGGGGAGACCGACTTAGCACATGCATTTTTCTATAACAAATCAAGTTCTGAGCTTTCCATGGCACCCAGCTCAATGCCAGGGAAGGTCCATCTATCTCTGGTGGGGAGCCAGTGGTCAGGAAACCTATGAGGCTAAATGCTATGCCCTTCACCTGGTGGAAATGCACCCCCAGAAAATCACTTAGCAGAATAACAAGGAGACTTACGCTGCTGGAGTAGAAAGAGCAATGGACAAGGATGAAGGGGCCCAGGTTCTGGTACAGGCTCTGCCCTCACTGTGCTCGCTCAGGGTCCATGCCTATCATGGGGCTTTTGTTTCCTTGTCTCTAAAAGGAAAGGCTAGATCAGATTAAATTAAACAATCCCTAAGTGCCAGATATGTGCAGGGGAAATGTGCTGTAGGCATGAAAAACAGAAAAAAGAAAAAAATAGCCAAAATTTCAGCTCCAGTCCTCAAGGAACATGCAGTCTAGTTGCAGTTGGTTAGCCATGGTACTGCTCGGTTAGAGCTTAAGGCCCCAAGAGGGGCAGAGTGACACCCACTTCTTTTAGATTTAGGAGGCTAAGCCTCCAAGTCTCATCTCATCCCTCCCTGACTTGAGCAGTCTCAGGTTGGAAGTGATGTCACCACGGAGATTTCACAGCCAGAGGAGGGCCTGAGGACCCCTTCTTCTGCCACTGGTTATTGCTATAGTATGGAGCCTCTAAGTTCATACACTCCACCAGACACTCAAGAGTGCAGGGTGGGATGGGAGGGGAGTACAGATGGTCAAGATGCCGCCCTGGCCTGAGCTGTTGCCCAGCGCTGTTCTCCCTGTCACAGTCAGGTCAAACAGACCTCAGCTGGGAAGCCCAGAACTGAGAGAAATCTTAGTGAGTTGGTGGGTGTCACTGTCTGCTGGAGGGCCACTGTGGGAGGCAGTAAGTCTGGGGTTCCTGGAGGCATCTCCGGACAGCCTGGAGCCTGGATAGTGGGACAACCAGTTTCCCATGAGGCCTCAGGCTAGAGGGTGGTCTTGGCGTTAGCATCAGGCAGACGCTGGGTCTCACACACAGCGCCTCTCCCTCCCACTCGCCTGCTTTCCATCAGCCGCCCGCTTCCTTCCACATCTGTGCACTCATCATGCACCATGGCTACCTATGAATTCCCACTTGGAAGAAGCAGATGGTGCTTTATAGCCACTGGCTGCCAACTCCCTCTGGGCCCATCTTGAAGTCCCCTGTCCCTCTCCTTCTGCCTCTCACACTGGGTCTCGGGAGGCCTGCCAGTCTCGTTCCCAGGAGGCTGAGCAAGCGCCCCAGTTCCAAGCCATATTCCTCTTCTTTGGTTTCTATTTCCTTAACAGTGACCTCTCTCCAAGGGCAGCCTGCCCTAGGTCTCTCCCTCTGCTCTTCCAAATGCAATTATACGGCTATCACTAGCTTAATGCCAGGACTTGGATTCCTTTAGCTCTTAGGCTGTTGCTTCTCCATCTTCCCCCACCCCCATGCCAGATTCGTTCTCTGCCTTCCTAGGGGGAAAGGAGGTTGGGGATGCGGGGTGACTCCTGTGGACTACATCTCCCAGAATGCCTCGTACTTGGCTTCCAGTTGGACTTAGCCAATGGGAGGCACCTAGAAGAGGTTAGCAGCGGGGAGGAAAGAGAGCTTACGGTATTTCTTCTCACCGATTTTCTACCCTCTCCCTGCTTTGGTGTCATGTACTGGTCTTAGGTGCTGCCCTCCATGACTCCAGTTGCCACCAGGCATCCTATCCAACGGAGTTTCCGTTTTTACTGGGCCGCAATTACACTGTTTTTCTCCTCCTCCCTTTAGCCTTAGGGTGGTAATGACTTCCGCTGTTGCTGGTCCCCAGCGCCTCACCATCCCGGTGCGTTCCCATAACCCGGCCCACACCGCTGTAAATAGTCTTTTTATGTACCTGTCTGAGCCTTCTGGGGTGAATGTGACCATACTTACGCAATAGTCTTATAGCTTTCATTTCAGAGTTTGACTCACAGCACTTTAGAAATTATGTAATTTTTTTCCAACAAGATCACTGGAGTGGATGCTTTGCTTTTAATATCACGCTTACTACAAGTTCTAGACGAGCGCTAGAAAGGTTAAATTCCTTGATAAAGCCAGGGGAAGAAAAGACACTGTCTCGGAGACAAGATAAAAAGATCTTACAAGAACAGCAAGAAGTTATTCCCATGATTGATGACATTCCTGATTCTAACTCCTTGATGAAGAGAAGGGAGGGAGAGCCAGGCTCTGGAAGAAGAGTGAGACAGCGTGACCCCAGGTACGCTTATTTTTAAAAGGAAAAAACACCCTGAAAGAAGCCATGTGCCTGCCACCACAAATGAACAAATGCTTACTTGTAAATTTTTACTTCAGATCTTTTTAAAAAGAAATAAAACATTACAGAATTAAAATACCTCATGTCCTCACACCAGTCCTGTTCCCCTTCCACCCTCCCCAGAGCAACTCTGTGATGGTTTCCATGTGTACCAGTTCATGTCTTTATATTTTCATCACACATGCATGTATTGATAAACAATATATAATATTGTTCCATGTTTTTTGTTTCAAAAATGTATCATCCTATACATAATATTCTGCAACTTGCCTTTATCGCTCAAAATTGTGTATTCTAGATCTAGCTATATTGATATGTGTAGATTGGCTTCATGCCTTCTAGTTGCTGTACAGTAATTCATCATGTGGACTTATTTGTTTTTACTCATATCCTCAGTTGTGGGCATTTTGTGGTTTTCATTTTTTTGTTTGTTTCTATAAGCAGTATTTATAAAACATGTACAGGAATTTCCCTAAGATATAACCTAGAAGAGGAGAGTTCAGTCATTGGGTACGAGTATTTGCAATTTTATTAGATGTTACCAAAATTGTCCTTTAAAATGGTTTTTCCTACCTGCTGAATTCCCGTTTCCCTGTATTTTCACCAATACTTTGTATTGCTGTGATTTTCTATTTTAACCAAGCTAATAATGTGCAATTGAATTTCCTTGTTTAAACCAAATACCCTCACTTACTGTTGAGGCCCAGACATCTTTTCACATGTATATTGGACATTCAGGGTTCTTCTGTGAGTTGCTGGCTTATAGTCTTCATTTTTCTATTGGAATCTTTGTCCTTTAAAATATTGACTTAAGGAAATTCTTTATATTTTTTGAATATTAATCCTTTTTAACTTGCTTTTTACTTTTCCAGAAGTTTAAAATTTTAACATTTTCCTTTATGATTTCTGACATTAATGTCTTATCTCTGTACCATAAAAACATTCTCTTGAGCATTTAAGTCCTTAAGCCATCTGAAGTTTATTTTTAATTGTGGTGTGAGGTAGGGATCTAATGTTTTTGTTTTTGTTTTCCACATAGGAAGCCAACTTACTTACTGAATGGTTCAGTTTGTCCACTAATTTATAATGCCTCCTTTATCATAAACTAAGCTCCATTTTATGGTGGATCTATTTCTGGGCTTTCCATTCTGTTTTACTGATCTATCTGTCTATTCCTGCTCCACCCACCCCCAACTGGCTTCAGCTGAGACTGTTGCATAAAATCCATGGCTTTCTATTCTGACTCCCATCTCCAACATCAGCCTCCCCAGTTTTGCCCTGCACACATCTACTAGATCTATCTTTCCAAGAGTCATCATTGCCTAATTTATTGCATGCCCACTGTGTGCTAGGCAGCATACCAACTACACATGCATTATTCATTTGTTTGTCACTGCCCTGTAAGTCAATGCTTATATTGCCAATCAGGACATCAAGGCTCAGAAATTGAGTAACTTTTCCCATGTCACACAGCTAGTAAAAGACAAAGTAGAGCCTGGAACTCAGGTCTGCCTCCAAAGTGTTGGTGGCTCTCCATTTCCATTTTCCAGCATTCTCTACCTCTACAATCCTTCCGTCTGTAAAATGGGGATATTCATCCCTCTCTCTCAGGGTTGTTATAAGAATTGTGTGAGATTAGGTATGTGAAAGCATTTAGCACAATGCCTAGCCCATAATAAGTATTCCATAATTGTCAGCCAAATTTGAATAAGAAGCAGGCAGCAGTTGCTAAAAGTTTTCTTAAAAAGTCAAACCTTACCCCAGCCCTTCTATCCTGGCTTTAAAATCCCAGCAGGAGATGAGTGAGTCAGTGGGGGTGAGTGACTAGGGATAGAAGTAATCTTTGGATTGCTTCCCCTTCCACTCTTCTTCTGGTTAGAGGCTCCCAAGGGCAACAGGAAGACCAGAATATGGGAAGCTGATGAGGATGGGAAACCCTTAGAAATCATACTGAGTCCCTGCTGAACCTCAGGGGCTGCAGGCCAACCACTGTTCTGAAGTTCTGGACTTGCACAGCAAGCCTGACTATTGAATGGTCATCATGACCCAGATTTCACATCTCCAGGCACCCGGGGCTGGAGAGGGGTTTCTGCCTCCCTGTTTAGGCTGCCTGGACTAAGGCTATAGCCAGAGTCCCCTCCTCTTTAGTGACTGCCATGTCAACAAGGCAACTGTAGACCTCCCTCAGAGGAGGCAGGTGAAAGAAGACAGCCTTTCTGGGCAACTCTCTGGCTAATGGGAAGCACATTGATGAAGGAAGCCAATTTACTTGAAAAATCAGCACCAGCATGCAGGCTGCCTTTAAGGCTGGAGGATTATGGCCACTTGCAATTTTCTTGCTAACTAAAGTTTTCGTAGGAAAAGCAAACACGTATCTACATGTGTACGTATGGACTTGCACACTGATTCTATTTCAGAAGCAGTGGGCTGAATGCTTTGGTTGCTGGCTTTCTTTGACTCCACCACTCACATCTGCGCTGTGTCATTGACAGCTCTGGCCATGGCCCCAGGGCACTCTGCAGGGGTCAGAATAACAGAGAAAAACAGCAGTGGGGAGGACAGCACACTCTCTCCCTTGTTTGACTTGGAACTCCTGCCTGAGTCTTGCAAGAAGCAATATGTTGAATTTTAAAAGAGGCAAAAGCCTTTTTTTAAAAGTTACTGAGAGAGAAATCTGAAAGAGCTATAGCCTATCTTCCTTTGCTAGGGTCTGGCCTGGGGTGTGGAGGCAGGTGCTCACTGCTATGGGACTCCTCTGAAAACTGACTTACTTGGAAAAGGCAGGACTTCTCGCTGAAACAGTCTCTACAGTTTCTCAAAACCGGGTGGGAACCCTGGGCCCCCATAACATGTCTACATGGTGGAATAAGGGACATCCAACCCGCATTTAAGATTGCAGAGATTTGAAGGAGAAGCTGTTCATTATAGAAGTATAAAGGGGCTCCCGCTCCTTGACATGCTAACACGGGAGCACACAGGTTCCCACACAAACCCCTAACACATGGCAGGTGACTTTCATATACACCCACACCTCCATGGACATGTCCAGGGTTACGTTAGGTCAAAACTAGGGAATGGCAGCTACAACTATACCTGTGTCTCCTGCATTCACAAAAGCGTGTCAGAACAAAGGTAAGTTCCAGTAATGTAACAGCAAAGGAAATCACAATTTTCATGCTTGATTGTTTGTCACAGATGAATTGTGATGGTGCCATCACATCTGATGGTGCCATCTTGGAGACAGCAGACCTGATTTCCAGCCCTGGTCCTGGCTGTAACTTGGTGACCTTAGGTAGGGCTTCTCAGAACACTGAGCTCTTCATCTGTGAAAGAGTGAGGTTGGGGCTGATGGCCTCAAGGGCACTGGCATCACTAACATTCTCTAGGTCAAGCTCCTATTGCACTTTGCGCTACTGGACATATCTGAGGTCCCTGGAAATGAGGATGTACCAGAATTTCCAACTCTCTCAGTATTCCTGCTGGGTCCTGCAACCCTTCTCTAGTGGAAGTTTCCTGCTCTTTTGATTACCAAATATCCTCTTCGTCTCCATGCCTTCCCCCTAATAGTCTGTCCTCAGGAAAGGATGTGATAATTGTGTGCCCACTAAGTATCTATTACTAAAGCGGGAGGAAGAATTACCTCTTAACAGAATGAAGCTTTGAACCAAAGGAGTGAAGCCCTAATTGCATAATTGCAGCTGGTGAGTTGAAGGGGAAGATATTGGGGAGTTAGGACCCTAACTACATAGATGCCTATTCTATAGCTGAAGTCTAAAACCCCACCATTAGTAACTAAGTTCTTTCACTAAAACTATTAAGGATCTTCTCCCCACAAAAGCAATGCATTAAAATTCAGCAGTCATTTAAGGCCTTGGTAGGAAGGAGTTTTTCTGATTTTTTTTGTGTGTATTTTTAATATGGGGGTTCAGGGGAGGTAAATGTGAAGGTTGGGCAGAAGCCTAGGCGGTTTAGTAGCTGGAGGATGTACGACGAGTGTCCTGAAGGGGAAAAAACCAAAGGGTAGGCCTGGGACTCCTGAAAATAAGTTTCATGTGCCCTTCAATTGTGATGAGGGCCTGCCTTGCACTGGGAACTCCCTTGCAGGGAGGAGGAGGGGCCCAATAAAGAAATCAGAAGGAATTCTAGACATGTTGGAGCAGTGCAGGCCTCAGTGATAAAACAAGAGGCTGTGTTGAGTCACTCCATGGAGACGGGATGTACCCCCACCCAAAATTTTGTTCAAATGTTAAGACTGATGACACCACCCATGCACCAAGAGGGTATTAAAAAGGTTTATTGCTCACATAATGAAGTTTTCTATGGAGAGCAGGGCAAGCTCCCAAGCACATCTGAAATGTGGCTTGGGCTTTCATGGTGCCTAGGGGGTGGGGATGGGGTGAGGGTTCCTGCGTGTGGGCAAAGGCTTATGTGTTGTGTGGCTTCAATTCCTGCTAGTGCTAAAGGAAGGTAAGCCCAGGTGTTCTCACCCACCTGCACAGATATGGGGCAGAAGGGGTGGGACGGATGGGGCCTCACAGTCAGACATCAAAAATGGGATTTTGATTTTTTTTTTTTTACAAGCTGGGAAGGAGCAACAAATCCACTTTGTCTCCAAGGCCCATCAAGCCTCTCCCTAACACCAGTAGCCCCTGGGAACCCTGGGCCTCCCAGGTCTTTAGTGTTTGTTGGGTAGGGGCTGAAGTGACTTCAGCATTCTCAGGCCAGTGGACCAGGAACTTTCATTCTTTTAGGAACTAGAAAGGCCTGTTAAAATATATCCTGACTCCACAGACCCCCTGACTTCTGCAGTGTGTGTGTGTTTGTGTGTGCATCCTTAGAGAACACTGGCTTTAACACTGATCCCAAGCTTCAGAGTCTTGTATAATGAAATAACTGGGCATCTTAATCAGAACAGACTCATCTTATGCCTGAAAAGCCGAAATATGCTAGAGAGGACCGGATGGCAGCTCCATAGATAAAGACCATCATCTCCCAGCTACTCAGCAAGCGCACATAAACCCAAGGATGAGTAGGAATAAAACCAAGAAGACATAGTGGGGTGTGAGTGCAAATGTGTGCCAGCCTTCTGAGCTGGCCTCAGGGGCCACACATCATCCAGGAATGCTGACATTATCTCTCTTGTTCTTGGAACCAGCTCTCCTTTGCATAAGGCTTCGGAGTCAGGTAAAATGTAAGCATGTCTACTTAGAGTCACAGTTTTGAAATTGTAAATGGTATCAAGGAGATGAGGTCTTGGGATCCAAACAAGTCAGGTTAAATCCCATCTGGATGATCTTTGGTTGTTTTCTTTACACCTGAGTCTCAGTTTCCTCACCTGAAAAATGCAGATGCTAGGACCATACAAAATATTGTAAAATGTAGGGGTAGGCACTTAACACTTACTATATTTTAGGAAAGGAAGGAGATTGGGAGCTCTGATGAGATCTCAGACCACTGGACCCAAAATGTTCTTAGGGTGTTGAAGGTCCCCGAGGAGCACCCAGGACAGAAAAGAAACAAAACCTACTACCTTTTTACATGGTTGTTTGTGGCTGCAGGACAAGACTTGATCTTATTATTCATTGCATCCCCAGGGCGCAGCATAAAGCCATGTGTGTAGTAGGTGCTCAATAAACATTTGCTGAACTGGTGAAGGGGTAACTGGTTTATCCATCCCTCTGATCTCATCCAGTAAGGATAAGAAAGAGAAATTATCACATATTAAACACTTGCTATGTGTACTTCCCTGTACGTAATATAATTTCACTCTCACAACATTGAATTAAGTATTTATGGTCCCATTTTAACAGATGAGGAAAACCGAGGCTCTGACAGCTTTGAAATAATACTCTTAAGGTGAACTAGCTAGTGAGTGCTGGAGCAGGGCTTTCATTTGAAAGCACATGTTCTTTCTAGGCTGCCGGATCGCAAGTGCTGTAGGAGACAGCACAAGGGCGGCACATCAGAGGGGAGCCAACAGCAGGAATGTCACTCTGATATTTTCTTCTTCAAACATTCACCTCTCCTCAGCAAAAACACTTTCCAGATGCTTCCAGGACCTGGCAAGTCTTCAGTCACAAAGCTAGGGATAGTCCCCAGACCTGCAGGAGAACAGAACTTTAGAGGCTGACCTCTCAAGATTATGCTTTTTAACTTGTCCAAGGACCACTGCTGGAACCTTCGTCTCAGTTGCATTGAGGGCTCTAAGGCCACATGAGACAGTACTTTTACCCTATACAAAGTCCTAGGACATGGCGGTGTTACGGCTTTATTGTGTTTCCCCAAAATGCATGTTGAAGTCCAAACCCCCAGTACCAGTGGAAAGTAACCTTATTTGGAAAATGGTCTTTGCAGATCTAATCAAGTTAAGATAAAGTCATACTGAGTGGGATCCGGGGGAGGGGTTCTTAAACCGAATATGACTTTCTTAAACCGAAAGTGCCCTTTTAAGATAAGGGAAATGTGGACACAGACGCCCACACAGGGAGGCCTTCACCGTGTCAAGACAGAGGCAGAGGTTGGAGTAATGCAGTTGCAAGGCGTGGAATATGAAGGATTGCCAGCTGCCATCAGAAGCTAGGCAGAGGCGAGGAAAGAGTCTCTCTAAGACTCTGGGTCTTAGAGGGAGCATGCCTGCTGACACCTTCATTTCAGACTTTTAGCCTCTAGAACTGTGAGAGAATCCATTTATGTTGCTTTAAGCCACCCAGCTTGCAGTACTTTGTTAAGGAACCCTGGGAAACCAATGCAGAGGGCTCTGCAGGGCAGCCTCCAAGTTCCAAAGCCTTATGGAACTGGGGAGGCCTGCGGACTCCAATGGCCAGGATGCCACAGCTCCCCGGCCCCTCCACCCACTCCTGTGAGACCAGGCACACTTCAGCTTCAAACACAGCTCTGCCCAGTGGGGTTTTTTGTTGTTATTGTTCCTAGGGTCTTCTTCCTGAACACCTAGTGGGTTTTTTTTTATTCCTTAACTCTTGGCTCTGAACATCCTTCATTGACCTGAGAGATAATACAAACAACTTTCTGTTAACATAAGCACTAACATCCTCGCTACTATTTATCCACTTCCCCATTGTAGGCAGAGGGTCCAGAACATTGGCTCCACTTCAGTCTGGGGAACAGAGGCTCTCCAGACTTTGTGCTGTGCACCAGGAGGAGGCAGAGCAGGATAATGAGAAGAGCATGGGTTGTGAACTCTAACAATTCACAGTCTAGCGCTGCTCCCTTCCAGCTGCGTGGCTTTGGGAAAGCACTTGGTCTCTAAGCCTGGTGTCCTCATTTACAATGTGAGAAAAATAACACCATGCTCTGGGGTTGTGATGTGAATCGAATGAGATAATGTGCATGAAGTAACCAGTAAATATTATCACTCTTACTCTGGTCATAATTGTTGCTATTATTTCTTCTTTATAATTAACTTCTCTGAAGTGGAATTTCGCCATGAATTAAAGCACTGTAGGACGGGAAAGACAGAGAGAGTCAGATGAGGGGAAGGAAATTCGTTGGGTCTGCCCAGCCTATATTGTGATTATTTGAGAACAGTCCCTCCCAACAGAGCTGGTGCTCCATAAATGGCAGTTATTATTCTTGCTTTTTTTGTGATTGCTGTTTATGAGTTTCTGCTTCTGATCCATATCGGTGCCCTTAACATCTCCTTCTGTGTCTGAGCCCAATGACTGGATCTTTTCCCCAATCTCTACTCTCCTGTAACAGGATTCTAGATCCACATTCTTTTCCATGTAAAGTGCACTTCCTCCCACCGTGGGCAGAGTGTGCTTTCTACATGACTTGGTTTGGCCAATAAAATGTCTCCAGTCATGACGCTGATAGAGGCTTATGGTCTGGCTTGTTCTGTTATATTCCTGATAATGTCTATTGAACACTGTGTGTGCTGGGCATTGAGCTAAATGTTCATATAGCATCATCACAACTGTATAAGGCAGATACTATTTTCATGCCAGTTTTTAGATTAAAAACTGAGGCCTAGAGAGATAATTAACTTGCCCCAAGTCACACTGTAATGGACCCAGGACTGAACCCAGGCAGTCAGCTTGCCTGACCACCTTGCTTCACCATGCTGCCTCATCGCTGGAGGAAGGTGGTAGAAATCCCTTCTGCCCAAAGACACAAAAGGTAATATCTGCTTCTTTTCTTTCCTTTTTTTGTGAATGTCTTATATAACCTATCCTGTCATCCTTATAATCACACAGAGGTTTTATAGATGAGGGGTTTTATAACAGGCTCAGAAAACCTAAGTGGCTTGCCGAAGTCACACAACTAGTAAGTAGCAGAGATGGGATTTGATCCCATATTTTGAATATTGGGCTTCAAAACCTATATTCTTTCCATCTTTCCACCATACCACACTGTCTCCTCCCATTGTATATTGCTAATTTATGGAGGCCTCTGTTTTTCTAGATCTGAAATGGAATGATGAGTCTAGAATCTAAAATCTAGATACCCACCCACATTGGAGAAGTGTGAAAACAGTAGCATTCATGTCAAGGCTTGATCAAGAGTTTCTGTGAAGCAAACATTTGTATTACATTTTAGAAGTGTGATGAAGGGAACATTTTACAGGTTTTAGAAAGTGCAGAAGGTTGAGGATCAGTGAAGATCAAGCACTGGAATGAAAAAGCATCCTGGGAGGAGCGTGGCAGAGATGCAGGCTGTCTGGTCTGAACAACTGAGGGGTGGGTACCGGTGAGCTAAACTGATCTGGCCATGGAAAGAGGCCATCTGTCTAAGCCAACAGTCCAGGTACCAACCACTCATATCTGGTGGCTTTATAGAATGGACAGCCAACGCCCAGGCATTAGATAGAGTGCCCGAGTTCCCTTCCAATCCATTTATTCTACAAACATTCACCAGATAAACCAGGCAGTCTGAAACATTAGTTGAAATGTGAACATTGATTTCTGGCAGTAGCTTAGCCCTGCACATGGCAGTGGACTATGTGCACTGTGTACCTGGCTAAACACTTTAGTAAATAGATCCTTCCTGCCCTTGGATGCAGTCAGTCCTGGAGAGCAAATGCTTCCTCCTCAGGAATTTTGCATGCAGTGTGTGAAAAACATCAGCTAAACCAGATGCAAGGCTGCAACTAAACCTTATCCCAGAATTCAGCTCTCTATCATGGATGTGGAAAGAACTCAGGATATTTTAAGTAAAATAAGTATTGTGTAAAGTGTATTTCATGAGAATGCAGGGGAAAATGAAAATAATATCCAGATTTCCTTGTATATACATAAAGATACCCTGGAAGGATACATGAGAAGCTAGAGGGGCTATAGAATATTGGTAGGAATGGGATAAATGGCAGTAGGGGTGGCAGGGAGACCTTATTACATACCTTACATTTTTCTATTTTCAAAATTATTAGACTGGGCATGGTGGCTCACACCTGTAATCCCAGCACTTTGGGAGGCCAAGGTGAGAGGATCACTGGAGCCCAGGAGTTCAAAACTAGCCTGGGCAACATAGTGAGACCCCGTGTCTACAAAAAAATAAACTATTAGATAGGCATGGTCCACATGCCTATAGTCCCTGCTACTTGGGAGGCTGAGATGGGAGGCTGAGATGGGAGGAGCCTGAGCCCAGGAGGTTGAGGCTGTAGTGAGCCATTATCATGCCACTGTACTTCTTGAGACAGCAAGAAGCTGTCTCAAAACAACAACAACAACAACAACAGATTATACTTAGCTAGTGCAATAAAACAAGAAAAAGAAATGGAAGGCATACAGGTTGAAAAGGAACAGATAAAATTCTCCCTCTTCAGAGATGGCATGAATAGCTACCTAGAAAATTCCAAATTATTTAAAAATTGACCCTTTCTTGGAGACCCTTTTGTAGAGTAGAATTTTAACATATAGATTCATTTAATGCTGCTATAATCAGGATACTGAACTGTTTCATCACCCCTAAAAGCCCTTTATAGTCACTGCTTTCCCAGGCCTCAATCCCTGGAAACCACTGATCTATTCTCCATTCTAATAATTTTGTCTTTTAAAGAATATCATGTCAATGGAATCATGTACTATGTACCCTTTTGCAACTTTTTTTTTACTCAACATAATATCTTTGCATTCATCCAAGTTGTTGCGTGTATTAAAAGCCCATTCCTTTTCATTACTGAAAACTCTTCCATTGTATGGATTATGGATGCAACACAGATGTCCCTCTTTCATCTATTGGAGGACATTTGGTTTGTTTCCAGATTGGGACAATTATAAATAAAGGTACTTATTATATGATATTATAAATATTCATGTATAGGTTTTTGTGAATGCATACATTTTTATTTCTCTAGAGTAGATACACAGGGGTGGGGTTATTGGGACGTAAGTATATGCTTAACTTAATGAAAAACTGTGAAACAACTTTTCACTGGGCTATCCCATTTTGCACTCCCACCAGCAATGTATGAGCATTTCAGTTGTTCCATGCTCTTGTCAGCACTTGGTGCTATCAGTATATATTTCTAGAGACATTCTAACAGGGGTTGCAGTAGTATCTTGTAGTGGTTTTAATTTGTATTTCCCTAACGGCTAATTTTATTAAGCATCTTTCCATGTGCGTATTTGTCATTTTTATTTCCACTTTGGTGAAATGTCTGTTAATGTCTTTTGTCCATTTAAAAACTGGGTTGTTTGCTGTCTTACCGTTGAGTTTTGAGAATTCCTTCTATATTCTGGATACAAGTCCTTTGTCAGATATGTGATTTGCAAATATTTTCTCCTAGTCTGTAGTTTGTCTTTTCATTCTCTTAGCTGTGTCTGTCTCAGAGCACAAGTTTTCAATTCTGATGAAGTTCAACTCATCATTTATAAAAAAGATTATATTTTAATGCCATGTGTAAGGAAGGGCTCATTGCCAAACCCAAGGTCACATAGATTTTCTCCTATGTTTCCTTCTCAAAATTTTTAGTTTATGTATTGAATTTAGATTTATGTTCTGAGTTAATTTTTGCTTAAGATCTGATGTTTAGATGGAGATTCAGCTTTTGCATATAGATATCCAATTGTTCCATCTACTCTAAAGGGAAGAGAATGTACCTTACTTAACTTCCCTCCCGTACAAAGACATTTAGAGTTCAATGGAAAACATATGTCTATAACTTAAGAGTGAAATATCTTTTAAAAAACATCCAACATCCAATTGCTTGCAATTAACTTGGGTAAGAGTGTATGATTTGTGAGGAATGGATGTAACTGGTAGCCAGGAACCTGGGTTAAATCTTTCATAACACCGTGTTTTATAACATATGACACAATGATCTTCAAACTATTTTTCTTGTTAATTCCTTAATTTTGAAAAATAAATTTTTAGCATTGACATCTTTTCCTTCTTTCTTTTGCCACTCTCACCACACTGGGCTCTTTGGTGTTCCTTGAACATGGTGGGCACGTTCCTTCCTCTTTCAGGGCCTTGCATTACCTGGAAGACTCTTCTCCCAGATATCTGCTAATGCTCTCATTTTAGGCATCAACTTCTCAGTGAGGCCTAGCCTGGCCATGTTAATCAACATAGCAATCAATTCCCCTTAACCGTATCTACCTTCCCTCCCAGCACCTCTCATCCAATGAGGTGACATGATACTTACCAGCACCCATTTAAAAAATGGATCAACATTGCTATTTGTTAGGAGTCAGAATCTTATATTAATTCTTTTCCCCCTTGATTTTATATTTGAATTTTACTTCTTCAGCAGAATTTAAATTTAATGTAATTTATTTTATGCATAGAAGTTTTTATATTAACTCTGTAATATTTATTTGCAGCCAAATAGAAATTTCAATACATTATTTTTAGGAACCATAAGATTCCAAATGTTAAACATTTTCCTTGAATTGAATTATTGAATTATTATTATAATTTTAATAGTAAATGTCTAATTAAAGACATAAATATAAATTTTCATAATAATTATACTAAAAAATTCATTGAAAACATAAGAAAAAAAAACCTGATGCACAATTTCTGTGTACTGTTAAACCATCCAGCATTGTGAGCACTGGAAAAAGTAATTTGGGGCACTTCCCTCTTATGGGCCAATAGGTTTAAAGGCCCACACTCAACTCTCCCATCCTGAGAGCTGCTTCTTGCTTTCCCTGGCTGGGGCAGTTCCAGCCTCTTGGTAGTAATCAGCAATGACATGAACTAGGTGTGGGTCTCAGGGACTTCCAGCCTCAGCCATTTCCCTATAGTTGAGGCTTTGCAGAATATGGATACTGTAGGCCTCAGGAAGGGAAATGTGTTTCTTTAGCAGCTAGTAAGGTTGAAGCTCCACTGCTCTCTCCTGCCTCTTGTGGGGAAGCCCTGAATGCAGGGACATAAGAATACAGCCCGTGCCCCTACCTGCCAGGTGCCCAGTTGACTTCAAGAGGTGTCTCCAGCAGTGCCATGTACAATCATATCTCCTTCAGATCCAGAGAAGAAGTGAGGAGAAGAAGCAAAACAGCTCCAGAGAGAACACGGGTTTAAGAATGAGTTGTGCTTCACTGAACTAGTTTAGGAAACAATGGATTTAGAGGGCAAGAGGATACGGGGGAACCGAGGAACCAACCCCACAGCCCCATTCACATCCAGCCAAGGCGTCACCCTGAGGTCTGTTCTTTTGCAAGCATCCACATTTCTCTACAGTCAAGAGCTGAACAAAGACCTCCAGCACTTGGCTTCTTGAAGAGTTGCTTTGTCACCTTTTTAAATGACTCAGAACACTCTACTTGCCTCTCTTTCTACTAGCTTTCTCTTATACGTTTCAGAATCAATGTCATTAGGTGGTTAAGACTTAGGTCTCAGAGTCACACAGATCTGGGCTCATACTGTAACTACGGTGCTACTTAGTAGCTCTGTGACTTGGGCAAGTTATTTACATTTCCTAAGCTTTGATTTCTTCATCCCTAGGATGGATAAAAGAATAGTATCTTGATTGTGAGTATATGAGGAATGTGTGCAAAGCACTTAACATACTCTCTGACACACAGTGTGAATACGTGTGAATAAATGATAGCTGTTTTTATCAACCTCCTCTCCTCCTTCTTTTCATCCCCGCTTCCTTATCATCATCGTGATTATTATTAATTTCAGGCTCCAGTCCCTTCTGTGGCTTGTTTCCTATTGGAAGGGCCCAGGATGCAAAAACCACTGATCCAGCATCACCTGCAAATATCTGTCTTGCCTACAAAACACAACTCTCCACATGGCTCCTCCCTTATCATGAAGCATCTCTTCACCAGATGGGCGTCGGCTTCCTTGATCCCCATGGGCCTTTTACAATCCTTTCAAAGCTCAGAAATTATTAATAGTATGAAAACCCCACTGAGAACCCCGTGGTGTTTGGGGTGGGGAGGAAGCTAGGGCAGACCCAGGGTCCCAGGAAGCTCCAAGCCTTGGATGCTGGAGGCATCAAGGATCCCAGGTCTGTGGGTTCACTTGATGTTGGTCTCAGATAATCTGCTTCTCACCTAGCTCAGATAGGGGATTGGAGGAATCATGGTTTGAGTAAGCCAAGCAATTCAAGGGTTAATATCTAAGAGGGCTCCAGAATTATTAAAGGCTCTGAATTCTCAGTGGCTGAAAAGCTCCTGCAAGGAAAAATAACCTTTGTGAAATGTGTTAAACTCAAAAGCTGATTTATTATACTCCCAACAATGGACGGATCTGTTTGCCTAAGTGCCCTAAGTATAGCAGCTAAAGTACCCAAGCACTCTTTGACCTTTACAGAATAATTAGCTTAAAACAATTATTAGCAGGTTTCTTTTCAGGCTCTACAGTATTAGATAATGAAATCACTCCACTCAAAAACTTTGTTCTTTATTGTTACTTCAAATCAGCCAAATGTTGCAGAAACCTACACCAGGCTCACAAATTGCTCCCACACTGCGCTGGCCATCTTGGTTTGTAATGACCTGTGGTGCAGCTTGGAATCCTCCCCAATCTCACTCTTCCTTCAAGTGCTCAGGGACTGGAGGACCGGACACAGCAACTCCAGAAGTCACAGGTGCAGGGTCACCCACACAGCACACTCTCTTCCCCAGGATAATCAGACCCTTGAGATCTTTCATTCTTAACACAAAATTATCATAAAAGGCAACATGTGTTCATTGTAGAAAATTGAAAATACACAGAAAAGCAAAACAGAACTACCATATGATCCAGCAATCCCACTTCTGGGTATTTATCCAAAAGAATTGAAATCAAGATCTTGACTGCAGCACTATCCACAAGATATGGAAACAACCCAGATGTCCGTCAACAGAGGAATGGATGAAGAAAATGTGGTAATTACATACAATGCAATATTGTTCAGTCTTAATAAAGGAGGAAATTTCACAATATGGGACAACATGGATGAATCTTGAGGATACTATGCTAAGAGAAACAAACGAGTCAAAAAATGACAAATACTGTGTGATTCCACTTATATGAGGTATTTAAAATAGTCAAATTCATAGAGTCAAAAAATGCTGGTTACCTGAAGCCGGGTAGGGTTGGGGGGTAGTGCAGATGTGGAGTTACTAATCAACAGGTGTAAGTTTTCAGTTAAGCAAGGTGAATAAGCTCTAAGGTCCTCTGTACCCACAGTCAACAATAATGTATTGTACACTTAAAAATTTATTACGGGGATAGATATCATGTAAGTGTTCTTACCACAATAAAA
Organism: Colobus angolensis palliatus; assembly: GCF_000951035.1. Lineage (NCBI taxonomy): Eukaryota > Metazoa > Chordata > Mammalia > Primates > Cercopithecidae > Colobus > Colobus angolensis. The sequence continues at coordinate 465,311 of NW_012116810.1, read as the reverse complement.
TAAATTTTAAAAAGGAAAAGCAAAAAACAGAAAACACAACCCACAATCTTATTACCCACAGATAACCACTGATAAAACGTTGATGTCATTTACTTGTCTTTCTATAAACTTTTAAAACATCCTCTATCATAGGACATTTAAGTGATGTTCAGTGTCCTGTTAAGCAACTCTTTGTGGAAACTAACGTTTTTTCTCACATCTATTATTACCTTAGAATAGATGTTATTTCAAGGAATGCCATTTCTGAGTCAGAGTCTGCACATTTTAAAAACCTTTTATTCAAGTTGGCCTCCAGGAACATCCTATTTACTCTTCTTTCAGCAATGTATGGGATTACCTGTTTCCTCAGACCCTCACTAATACCAGAAATTGTACCTTTTTAAAAAGGTGACAGTTTAATCCACGAAAAATGTGCATTTCTTTGATTATTAGTAAAGTTGAGCATGCTTTCATGGGATTTTTGGGTCCTTTGCATTTCTTCATTTGTAAATTACCTGTTTATGTCTGCTGTTCATGTTCTCATTGGGTATTCTTTATCATTTCTTGTAGGTTATCTTCTAACAAGAAAATCAATCTTCTTTCTATCATATAAGTTCCAAATATTTACTCAGTTTGTTGTGTTTATTTTATTTTAATTTAATTAATTTCTCCTTTTTTTTTTTGAGACAGTTTTGCTCTTGTTTCCCAGGCTGGGGTGCAATGGCACAGTCTCGGCTCACTGCAACCTCCACCTCCCAGGTTCAAGTGATTCTCCTGCCTCAGCCTCCC
>NW_012116810.1:418840-464448 GCF_000951035.1 Colobus angolensis palliatus | reverse complement strand
ATTACAGGCGTGAGCCACCATGTCTGGTCTGCTGTGTGTATTTTAATTGTACCATTTTCTTGACCCACATTTTTATTCCAGGGGCCCTGAGATGTGCATTTCCATCCTGTGATGGGGCTCCTAGCACTTCTTTCAATCTCAACTGTAGATTCACTTCACTGATCATTTAATTGATAGCTCTGGATCAATTTCCTTTTCCGTATTTAATCCGGGCATTCGACAAACATATGTGACTCATCTGCCAGGTGCAGGCACTTGGGTTAGGGGATAGAGCAGATTAATTCTAGTCCACAATGTCTCCTGTGAGGTTTGGGAGAAAAAGCCCAGTGGGAAACTGCAGGGTTGGGAGTCAGTTCTTAGGGAATGGCTACAGCTCTGTGCTGGGCATTTTGTCTATTGCCCATCACTTTACTCTCACATCTTTTGAGGTAGGTGTTACTGTCCTCATTTTACAGATGAGTACATGGAGGCTCACAAAGTTTCAGTCACTTAACCTAAAGTTAATCAGCTGATAAGCAGCAGAATAGGACCCAGCCCAGTGCTCCCTGCACTCTACACAGGCTCTGGGGATGGTGCTTGCAGCCAACCTGGGCCAAAGAAGGTGAATGAGGTGGCTCACGTAGATGCATGGCTGGATCCTGCCTTTATTTCAAAGTTTGAAATTTTGTACATCATAGACTTTCTCATTCATTTTGATTTTTAAAATTATATTGCATTAAAATATTATTTGAGTGTTGAGTGTTTTGTCAACTCCCCCCCTGCCCCCCCACACGCCACTTAAATTTTGTGCCCAAGAGATTGTTTCATTTACCTCACTCTGAAGGGGAAGGACCTCCATTCTTTTCAAAGAAAAATAGTTGGGGACCTAGGAGGTGGTGGGCTGGGGAGCTGAAATGCAGACTGGGGCAGGAGCCCTGGGTGGAGACACACTGCCATGGTAACCCTCCCTGGCTCTGGGCAGCAGGCTGGGCCTTCTGCATCTCATTTTATCAGTAGCAGATATGCTTCTCTCTGCCTGAGAAGCAGACCTGGAAAGTGAATCTGGTACTCCATTTGCCTATTTTTGGAGTTCTTTACAAGAAAGGTCTTCCACACAAATGCACATGATTTTGACGTTTGCTGATGAGCAGCATTCTAAATTATCGCAATGTACTTAACATTTTGTTTAAAGGCACACTTCCTTCCCAGCCCAGGGTCCCAGGAGGCAGAGGAGGTCAGAGGAGACATTCCCAGCCCCAGGGTGGTGAGAGAAAAAGGCTTCCTTGTTCTCTCAGGCTGTCTCCTCTGGCCCAGAAACAAGTTTTGTCAGGGGTGGTCAGTGTTCTAAGATTGGAGGCGGTGGGGAGCCTGCTTTTTAGCTCTCAGACTTGAGAGACCTGTCCAGGCTGCTCCATGAGGTGGGGTCTGCCTGGTCTCCCCACATTTTAACCAGATTCCCCATCTAAGATACTCCCACTCCTCTGCCTGGAAAGCGGCCTGACAGCTCATCACATTCCTGCCTGCACCGTCCACTCCAGCGGCCACATGACTGAGGGGAAAAGGCAAGAAACCCGATTCCTGAAACTGGGCCCAACTGATAGGGCCGGTTCCTGGAATCCCAGCAGAGAGGCGGCCGGCAGGGGTGGGAACCAGCCTTCCCAGGGCTTGGGCTCCATCCTGCATGGCAGGGTTTCAAAGTCCAGGCAGGCCCCAGCTGGGCCGCCTGCCTCCCACAGAAGAGGAAAGAAATCCAGGCCCCAAGGTTCCCTCCTCACTCTGGGAACCTTCTCTCTGCCACAGGATGAGGGCTCTGCCTGCTCCTAGCCTCCCCTAACAGAGCCCACTATGCCTTGGCTCACAGGTACCTGTGCTCTTACTTGCTTCGAAGGATTAGAATCTTGTCAGCAGGGAGTTTGTCTCATTCATCCTTAATAGCAATAACTGCCATTTGCTGAGCAATTTCTACTTGTCTTCTGTGCTCCTTGTCTTGGGAGGTAGGCAGTTCTTTTCGTTGCCATTCTACAGATAGGGAGGCAAGCTTCAAGAGGTCAAATAACTTGCCCAAAGTCACCAGTAGGTGGCCAAGTCAAGATGTGAGCCTGTGTTTATGAAAGCTCATGCATTGAATCCCCAAGCCAGGCATTTCAGACATCAGGGCTCACAGGTGTCAGTCTAGAAGTATAAATGGGAGATGTGGAACAGGCAGGATCTATTATAGAATAGCAGGTGCATGTCTGTCTGAGGGAGCAGCTGCTCCGACCTTCAAGCTGATTTTGCCTCTTGGGAATACTGGCTCACCGTGGCCAAATGGATTTTTCAAGAATAGCCTGAGATCCACATTTTTAGGTGAAACGTCCTGATTTTAAAATTTGGGTAACTAGTTAAAAATAAAAGCAAACAAAACAAACACTATGCAGGCTAAACAACAGAAGTCACTGGGTCAGACATAGCCCATAAGCCAGCAGTTTAAAAATTCTGCACCACATAATTGTACCATGTTGTGCTCTGTGCATATTAGGTGTGTAGGGAATGTTTTTTACTTCTTACTTCTTACTTTCTTACTTCTTACTTCTAGGAACATCTGTATCTATAGGAGGAAAAAGGTACAATCTCAGATATTCCCAAGGATGCATATTTTTGAATGATCAGTGCAGGTGTTGCCTTCCAGGTCAGTAGATGGTCATCAAATGCACATATAGACCAGGCTACTGTATTAATGAGATGCTCTAAGAAGGATTCTCCTTTTACGTATCCAGGTGAGACCACATTCTTAGAAGAAAGACGCATTCACACATTGCTTGGCCTAGCAAATGAGGCAGGAGAATGGGGAATTAGGGTAACCAAGGGTTAAGGCATAAGCAAAAGAACAGCAGGTGCAGCCAGTTCTAGGCAAGATTAGGCACCATACAAGCCACATCCTCACTTGTGTGATAACAAGACGTTTCCACTTTAGCCTCTGATTGGCTGTGGGCCAAGTCTCCACTACAGCCTATGGTCACAGGCCAATCCTTTATAAGATGTAACCAGTTGGAGGCTTCTAAAGGACACCTAGGGGTGTTACCAAAATCTTTTAGCCTAATAAAAACCCTAAAGACGATTGCGATAGTGGCTCTTGAGCTGTTTGCCCCAGCCTGCTCCCCCTTTGTGGAGTGTGCTTTCTTACTCCATTCTTTAGTTGCTTTGTCTTTCACTGCTTTGTTCTTTTGTTTGTTTCTGCATTTTGTTCAATTATTTGTTCAACTCTTTGTTTAACACTCCAAGAACCTGGACAACTCACTGTCAAGACCTTCCATCCAGTAATACAAAGACTTGGCCTCTGTGAACCATCCTTTTTGTCTTCCTACCTCCTACATGGGAAAGTTTCCAAGACTCAGTCCTGAAACTTCAGTAACTCTCTCTCCATCATGTCTTCCAGAAAGAAGGGATCTCAGGCCCTTTCATGGATTTGACGATCACCTCTACACCTCACCCAAGCCTAAAGCCAAGTTCTCAATCTTCCTCCCAGAATCACGTGCCCACCCTCCTGCTGGCCCCTTCTCCGTCACTTGCACCATCATTCTTCTGCTCGGGCAGCTCCAGATCCCCGCATCATTCTTGAATCCTTTCTGCTTTTCTCCTTCAGTAATTAGCCCCAAACCCTAGCCAATATCTCATTCCACCTCTCATCATGTCATACCTAGGGCTTTGCTATATGGTCTTAACTGGTGTAACTGGGATAACATTTGGAAATTAACTGAGTCCCTCCTCCACATTCCTTTCTTTCACCTTGTGGCCCTCCCACCCAGCAGGCATCTATCCATTGCTTCCAGGAAGAGTTAGTTGTTAAAGGCAGTCAAGTTCTTGGTTTTTGAATTTCAAAAGCCAGTCATCAGTTTTCTCTCATACCCCTTTTCCCCAGGAGAGAAGTATTTCCTAAGCTGGGCACTGGGGAAGGTGTAAAAGGTTTGATGTGTCCCAGAGAAGAAACCCTGTTGTGCCTTCCTCCCACACGTGGGCTAAGCCCAAGATAGATTTGGCGGGTGGGTGGCAGAGGGGTTTGAGTGGGGGTGAGGGGGTCGTGCATTTCAAAGCAAAGCATACGTGTTCCATTTTCTGGGAAGGAACTCAGCCCAAGAGCTGAGCAGTAGAAATGGCTACATGGGGTGTCCAGAAAATAAGACTTTAAATGTCCTCCCAGAGTCTCCTGTGGTCCCTAAGTGGTGACAGACAACAGCCACATGTCCTTAGGTTCATGAGAAAGGCCTGAAAGAACTGAGGGCCAGCCGAAGAAAGACCCCGGATGAAAGTGGAGGCCACACACAGCTGCAACCTCCTTGCCTCAATGACTGAAGACCTCCAGGAAGAAGGGCCTCTTAGCTGGTGCCTGGATGGGCAAATGATGACCAGGAACCTGACTCCCCTTCGCAGTGCCCCCCGTGCATCACTGTAGCCCTGCTCCAAAAGCCTGGAATTCAGACACAACTTCGGTGGGCAGGGAGAGATGCGGCAAAATCTGAACAGAGAGTAAATTTGTGCCCCCACCCACCCTGAAAAAGAGAAAATATTTAGGAATTGTTGTAGAAAAATCAAGTCACTATTTTTATGGCCTGAGTTTGGGTCCTGAAATTCACCAGTGCTCCTTGCCTCTTCTCTCCGTATTCCAAACGATTCTGTATTCTGTGGCTGGATTAATCTTCTTCCAGTGCCACTTCATGCTTTCATGAGTTCAAAGAATAATTATTGAACAGCTGCAATGAGCCAAGAGCTGTTTTAGGGGATTAAAACTTTAAATTGAGAGTTATAAGAAAGACGAAAAGTAGCATTATACCGAAATGCCATTTTTCAAGCAAAGCTCTGAACGTTTGACAATATACTCTGTTAAGTAGGCAGTGGGGAAGCAGGCACTCAATATATTGCAATTGGAAATGGAAAATATTACAACCCCTATAGAAAGAAATTTATCGATATCTACTAAAATGATATATGTATTTGCCATTTGAACAAGTCCATCTACTTGCAAGAATCTATACCAAAGAAATATTGACAAAAGTATGAAGGGATATGTGCACAAGACAATTAATTGCAGCACTATTTATAGTAGCAAAGAATTGAAAGCAACCCAAATGCCTATCAGTAGGAAACTGGTTGAGTAAATGATGGAGTTTATTATTATTAAAATACATAATAGATTACTATGCAGCTATAAAAAGGAATGAGAAATATTTCTATATACTACTATGAAGTGATTTTAAGAACATACTGTTAAAGGTAGGGAAAGGCAGAGAATACTGTTTATAGGGAAGTATTTTACCTGAGAAAGGTGAGATTATTAGATTATATATACATATTGGTTATATAGTTTTTAAATGCAGGATAACAAAAACTAATGTGGCTACATATAAAGGAAGGATGAAATAAAACAGAAAAGCCAGGGATGCAAGCAGGACTTCCCTCAATGTACCTTGTTTTATAGACTTTTACCTTAAAACTATGTAAACACAGGCAGGCATGGTGGCTCATGCCTGTAATCCCAGCACTTTGGGAGGCCAAGGCAGGAGGATCACCTGAGGCTGGGAGTTCGAGACCAGCCTACCAGCTGGTCTTGAACCAGTAGTAGAGATGGAGAAACCCCGTCTCTACTAAAAATACAAAATTAGCCAGGCTTGATGGTACATGCCTGTAATCCCAGCTACTCAGGAGGCTGAGGCAGGAGAATCGCTTGAACCCGGGAGGCAGAGGTTGTGGAGATCACACCATTGCACTCCAGCCTGGGCAACAAGAGCAAAACTCCATCTCAAATAAAAAAAAAGAAAAGACATAGAGACAACAACCTACCTAGTAACAATGAGCACCCCAGGGCCTAGATTGTTGCCTCTAAATACTACTTCCCAGAAAAAGAAATCAGAGTTGTTTGTAAAATGGCTTTTTTTTTCGGTCAGATATGGAGTGGGAATATTCAAGATAAGTCTGGAAACCAAGAAAGATAGCAAAGATTATGGCAATCATATCAAAAGGACTCAGAAACCAACTTGAAGTGGTTCCCATTGACCAAAATGGGAAAATTTGAGTACTGAAATGAAGAGTAATTGTAATGCATTGAAACATATCAAAAAATTAAAATACACGAGTCCATAATAAAATAAAACAAACTAATCAGTTACCTTTGGAATATGCTAGATAACTACTTCATTATTCTGAAAACTTACAAATAAAGAGAAAGAATTAAGCATCTATTTTACCTTTTCAGGTAGCCAAATAGTTGATGTGCAAATGGTCTTTATGGGAGATTTCTAGCCTACAAATGAAGAAAGAATGATAGAATTAGACTGTCGCCATATTGTAGCCCCCACAGTTATAATGGAACTAGGCAATAATATCAATGGCTGCTAAAACCCTGAGATGAATAACTGATGGGAGACTTCATAAAGAATGGATCAAGCTGACAATACTTGAACCCAATGATCAATGTTAAGATGACAAAAAGAGAGATGACCAAACATTACATGTTTTCTGATGTGATGTATTTGGCAGCACACACTACCAATTATGAAGTATTCTTCTAAAAATGAACCTGAATCTAATCAAGCCCCAAGATCTAACCATGGTTTCCAGGAAATACTAGAGATAAAAGAATATGTTAATTGACACTATTGTGATGAAGTCTGTAAAATCCAGAATATTTCAAATAAATGCAAGAAAAAAAGGGAAGGGAATCCAGAGATTTTAAAAGAAACCTGGAGGACTTACCAACTAAATTCAGTTTGTGAACCTTATTTGGATCTTGATTCAAACGTCAAAAATTTTTAAAAGACTAGATAATTTGCTGATTGACTAGCTGACAATATTAAGAAATTGTTGTCAAACATTAGCTGATGTCCTTTGCCATTATAATGAAAAATTTACTTTCTAACTTGACAGTCAATGTCTTTCACTTGAACAATAAGATTTGATATAAGTTCTAGATCTGCCATTTACTAATGTTCCTGAGAAAGTCATTGAATGGCTCAGAACCATCTGTGAAGTGGGAACATCATATTATACCACCTTGTTAAGTCATTGTGAAAATATGAGATGATGAATATGAGAGCACTTTATAAACCACATAAGCCATCTCCCATGACTGAGCTCCATGATTCTCTCAAGCATGGCTGATTGTCTGCCTTTGTTCAAGTGATTTCCCCTTACTCAGAATATTCTCCTCTCTCTTGTCATCCTATGGATGTCTCACTTTTCCTTCTACCTCTAGCCTGTTTCACTTTCTCCATGAAAACATTTTGAATCACTTCAGCCCACAGCAATTTTTTCCCTTTCTTTTCATAGCCCATATTGTCTGTAATGCTCACTTGGCACTCTGAAATGACATTTCTGGGTAAATTCTCTTCCCAACTAAACTGAAGGACTCTTGACAGCAGGGACTCTCTGTTCTTTATATATTCTCCCCTCCACCAGAGTCTAGCACAATGCTTAATTACAAGATAGCTAAAGCTTCAAATAAAAAAGTATTCAGAACTCTTTTAACAGTCATGAAAACACAACTCAGTGTAGCTTAATTGAAGATAAATTAACAGGTTCATGTAATCAAATTACAGGAAGGGAATGGTTGCTGCTAGCCCTGAAGGATGACTGCTACCAGGGATTGGGGTGCAGGACTTGCTGTCGTCTCATTCTCTATGACTGCATGCAGACAACCCTTTCCATGTGACAGCAAGCATACCTGTGGACAGCTTTCTGCCACATATCTCCCTGCTTAGTTCCAATGCAAGAGTCCTAGAGAACTCTGATTGGTCTTGCTTGATCTGGTGCCCACCCCCAAACCAACCACCAAAGCCAGGAAGTGAGATGAAGCTTCTATTTGGATTATATGTTAGAGACGGATAGAGGAATGGTTACCTCCCCAAATGAGCCAAAGCCACCAGAAGTGGGAGAAGAGCTGGACAGCTAAACTATGAAGTGTCCATGAGATGGGACACCACTGAGCAGAGGAGGGACATGATATGACATGATCCGACTTGATCTCACATTCTGCATGAGCCCCCCCTTTTCCCCACAGCATTGAGTTTTAGAATGGCAGTTAACATATGCTCTTGGAGTACCCTCAGGGCTGATGTAAAATTAACCAAAATTGAAATACCTTTGCATTTTCAATAAACTGTTTCCAGTCATTTACCATTTCTGTTGCTTTTCCTCCATTCTTGATGTTCCAAGTTTTCATCTGGTATCATTTTTCATCTGTCTGAAGAACTTCCTTAGCAATTATTTTTGAGCATGTCCACTGGCAACAAATTCTCTTAGCTTTCTTTATTCTGATTCATAGAATGTTTTTATTTTAACCTTCATTCCTGAAGTGTATTTTCATTGGATATAGAATTCTGGAATGACAGTTCTTTTCTTTCAGCACTTGAAAAATGTTGTGCCACTTTCTTTTTACCTCCAGGGTTTCTGATGAGAAGTCCTCAAGCATTGGAATTGTACCACTATAAGTAATATGTTGTTTTTCTCTCATTGTTTTCAAGATTTTCTCTGTCTTTAGTTTTTAGCCATTTGATTATGAAGTGGCCAGGTATGGATTTCTTTGGGTTAATTCTGTTTGGGATTCATTCAATTTCTTGAATCTGTAGGTTTATGTCTTTCACCAAATTTGATAATTTTTCAGGCATTATTTCTTCAAGGTTTTTTTTTGTTTTTTGTTTTTTTTTTCCCAGCAATGCACTTTGTCTCCTTTCCTTCTGGGTTTCCAATGACTTAAATGTCAGACTTTTTGGTGCTGTGTGATGGGTCTCTAAATCTGTATTCACTATGGTTTTTTTCTGTTTTTTAGATTAGGTCATAGTTATTTATCTATCCTTAAGTTCATTCACTCTTTCCTCTGTCACTCAGTTTTGCTAGTGAGTCTATCTCATGTGTTTTTACTTTGATTATGATTACATTTCTATGTTCTAAAATTTCCATTTTGTTCTCTTTATATTTTCTATTTTCTTGCTAAGCCCTTCTATTCTTTCTGTTCATGTGAAGCAAATTCGCCCTTACTTTTGGATTATTTTTATTATAGCTGCTCTGAACTCTTTGTCAGATAATTCTAACTCTGTGTCATCTAAGCATTGGCATCTGTTGACTGCTTTTTCCCATGCAAGTTGAGGTTTGTCTTCTTTTTACGTGCCAAGTAATTTGAATTGCATCCTGGACATTTTGATTATTACATTATGAGACTTTGTGTCTTGCTTAAATTCTATGAAGAATGTTGCTATTTTTGTCTTAGCAGGCAGTGAACCTGGTTAAGCTCAGGCCTCACTTTCCAACCTGCCTTCTGTGGGCTGTGGTTCCAGTGTCAATTCTGTTTTCAAATTCAAAGTCTTTGCAGTGCTATTCAGTTCTGCCCCTATGTGCTTCCCTTAGTGGTTAGTCTGGGACCTGGGCAATGGTCTATCTGTTAGTGTTTCTCTGCTGTTGGGGATCAGATCCACATACATGAAGCTCAGGGAGGAGACCTGCAGCTCATAAACACCTTTATGCGGTCACTTCCCGTGAATCTCCTTCTCCACAATCTCTCTGTTAGTTGCTCCCCTTTGCGGGGCTCCCCTTTGCGGTTCTCTGGTCGTAAAACTGGGCTTTGGTCACCTTACTCTGCTGTGCACCTCCCACAACCGTACCACCTTCAAGTCCAAGCTGGAGAGAAAAAGTAAACTCACCACCAGTTTAATGGTACACAGAATTTGTGTCTTTTTCCCCAATCTGCCTATTACTATTTGCTCTTCAGCGTCCTTGCATAGCGTCTCGTGTAGTCTCTCCAGGTTTTATAGTTGCATTTCACTGGGAGAGACAGGGTTGAGTGTGCTTACTCCATCTTAACTAGAACCCGGACACAATAGAATGGTTTTACGGGACATTCTTCAATATGTGCCTCTAAAGATGTGCCTAAAGACTCATCTTAGAACTCAAAGTCAGGTAAAGGTAGTTTCCTGATGAATTTTTACAGATTTATTTTGTGAAATTGATAGTTTCCCCTTTTTACCCTGGTTACTGAAAAATTCAGAAAACATGATTTAGTTCACACAATCTAATTGCAGTGTCTGACACACAGGAAGTGCTTAGTAAACATTAGTCATCTCCATACCTGTCTATTTCTCCTCTTATCCCCCAAGAACTAAATGTTATACTCAATAAAAGAAACCTTTCTGAGTCTGTTGTTTAAAAAAATATAATTTGACTCTTCCCATGCCTTTTATTACTTGACTTTCTCTTGCAGTTATGTGATAGTCATTTGGGGACTTATTTTCATCCTATTAATCTTTTACATTGCCTCAAATTCTGTTTGGAAGTAGTCAAGGCATAAGTGAACAAATAAATGACAAAAATACTGTATTCATGGAATACTTCCTATTTCTAAAACTGCTTCTACACCTGTTTCCATATTTCATCCTAAATAATACCCCATATTAGTGAGGAAGAAAGGTAGCATGAGGCTCCTCATCAGAAAAGCCCAGCCCAGGCAGCACTGACTTGGGGATCCTCTGGGCTCCCCTCCCGCTGAAACCGAGATGAATTATTCTCCATTTTTATCTTCTGTTGAATGTTATACCAAGATGAAAAGAAGTTTTGAGAATTTCAGTGTCCTCTGGGACCCCATGCCCTAGGAACTCCCAGTCCAGAACATTCCCACCAGGCCCTCTCTTCTCAGACTGCCTCATCAGTGGCTAATGCCTACCCTTGGGTTCCAGGGACCCCTAGAGAAACTGGAGGCCTGATGTCACTTGAGGGAACATGATACTAGTCTCTACTCCTTCCAATCTAACTTGGAATTAGGACTCATCTTGTCCACTTGAGGGGGGCTTTCCACTCCTACTCCTGTCCATGAAGCCAAGTACCTCTTCGTGGGTTAGCACTGAAAGGTAGGCACAGAAACCGCTTCAGCTGGCACACAGAAAAACATCACTATGACCCTTCCCTGTTATTCAGCTGTATCCTGGATTCCTCCTTCAGCTCAGAAAGTGAGGTGGAACCTAGCACTCAGGTGGGCCTCTCTTCTTCCTTCCCTCTCTCGCTTAATGACACTCAGGAGACAAAGATTGCAGCCATTTCCCTCTGAGGGGGAGTCCACCCAAGGGCAACTTACTTGCCTTTGACAGTTCTAGGAAGTGACACTAATATGCAGGAGGCTAGGAAGAAGAGAGGACTCAGGAGGCTTCTTGAAAGGTCCCTTGCCCCCTTCCCAGGTCAATTTTAGCAGCCACACATTCCTGGGGCTTAGCTGAACTTGGACTAAGCTCACTGCCATGGTACTGGCATGTCTGAACATGGTCAAGGTCTACAGACCAGTACCAGGGTCAGGGATGACTCTGAGTGAGCCTGGGCCTGTCATTCCAGTGTCCTCAGCCCAATTACTATGGATCACCACCTCAATTCCAAAGAGAGGCTGTGGAAGGGTACAGATATGGCAACTGTCCTTCACTCCTCCTTGTGTCCATACCCTTTGCAATGTGACTTTATAGCTCCTCCTTTCGAGAGGTGGACTCCTTCTCATCTCCTTGATTTTGGGCTGATTCTGTAACTTTCAGTGTAATAAGGCCAATCAAATCTAATACAAGTGATGTTTGCCAGTTCTGAGCCCAGGACTTACGAGGCCTCACACACTTTTGCCCTTTGCTTGGGATTCCTGCCCCATCCACCTGAACAAGCCTGAGCTAGTCTACTAGAGGATAAGAGGACTGTTATTACCAACTCTGGCTCCCCAGTCTACTGGAGGATAAGAGACCTCTATATCCTCTTATCCTTCAGTAGGCTGGGGTGCCATGGCTGGTTAGCCCAGTTACCTCCCAACAGAGACCCCAGGCAAGTGAAAGAATCCAGTTAAGGTCAGCAAAGTTGACCCATGGCTTGCCACAGATACAAGAGGAAGCCCATCTAATTCCAGCCTGAATTGTCAACCTACAGAATCATTAGCAAAATAAATGTTTATTGTTTTAAGTCACTGCATTTTGGAGTCATTTTTTATGTAGCGCTAAATAGCCACTGCAGAGGCTGAGCACTAAGAGAGCTATTTGTCTATCATTTCTTGGGATATTGGAGTACAAGGCTTTAGTAGTACCAGTCAGTCGACGAATGGAGACAGGAAGGGATGGGGATAGAGTGAGCAGCAGGATAAGGTTGTGTCTTGGGAGATGTTGCTGTGGACTCAGTACTCTCAAGTAGCAGGAGGAGCCAAAGGAGGAAGAGAATGTAGCAAACAGGAGCCCAGAGGAGTGGCTAGAGAAGCACTCTTAAAACCATCTCAGGGACTTCCAGAAATATTTAGGAGACAGAGGAAAGGCTAGAGGTCTTATAGAGACAATGTGGTTGGAGCCAGAAAGACTATGTAATTTTAATATTACATCCAAGGCTACTCTGATTGAATTTTTTTTAACCTCAAATTAGAGATTGTAACTTTCCAAAACATATTAGAAATAGGAAGTTTTCGGCCAGGCACAGTGGCTCACACCTGTCATCCCACCACTTTTGTAGGCCAAGGCAGGAGGATCCCGTAAGGTCAGGAATTTGAGACCAGCTTGGCCAACATAACAAGACCCCATCTCTAGAGAAAAATAAAACAAAACAGAAATAGAAAGTTTTAGCAAATTTGTTACACATGAATTCTTCCAAATAGTGAAAAAAAAAAATCAGTAGATTGTATTTACTTTATTCATCCTCAAAGGATTCTTTATTTCCAATTCTTTGGGGATAAGAAGAATACAAATTGAGAAATGACTGCAAAGACTAGCAGCATTTATCACATATTTTTGTACACATGAAGAAAGTGAAGAGCCCACCAACAAATACTAAGTTACTGTGACAAAGAAAGAAGTCTGGTGCTTACTTATATTGGGTTATCTTCTCCTTCCAGGCAAGTGTGAAGAGTACACGTCTTTGCTCACTCCCCTTGCCATAGAGAGAAGAAACATGACTAGTGGAGCCAATGCGGCAGTGAACAGGAGGGATCCTGTCATTTCTGAGCTGAAGCATTTCAGTGTTTGTATAGAACTCTCCACCATTCTTGCCTGCCACATGGACTGAGGAGGCTGTGTGTTCCAGATGGCAAAACCACGGAGTGGTGGTATCTCTGTCTGCGTGGATCACTGAGCCAGGCCATGAAGTGAAGCTGCCTTAGAAGTTACCCAAGCCTGCAGCAGGTATTGCACAAATATGAAACCAACTTCAATTGTGTCAGACTGCTGAAGTCTTGGCATTGCTTGTTACTGAAGCATTGCCTGGCCTAGTCTGACTAATACAGTATTGAAAAGCTGACATCTGGCCAGGTGCAGTGGCTCACGTCTGTAATCCCAGCACTTTGGGAAGCTGAGGCAGGCAGATCACAAGGTCAGGAGATCGAGACCATCCTGGCTAACTTGGTGAAACCCCGTCTCTGCTAAAAATACAAAAAATTAACCGGGCGTGGTGGCGGGCGCCTGTAGTCCCAGCTGCTCGGGAGACTGAGGCAGGAGAATGGCGTGAACCTGGGAGGCGGAGCTTGCAGTGAGCCGAGATCGCGCCACTGCACTCCAGCCTGGGTGACAGAGCGAGACTCCGTCTCAAAAAAAAAAAGAAAAGCTGACATCTGATTAAAAAAAAACTATCAATGTTGCAAATACATTACAAAAATGAGGAAAAATTGTTGTGCTGTTGTTCAGTGCAGATTTTACATGGTTTAATTTTTGGCAAGCAAGATCTAGTGTTCAGAGGAGCATCCAAAAAATTTTGTGAGCATGCACATGATAATGGAAATTTTATCCATTTGGCAGAAGCCACAGCCAGATTTGATAATATTATGGTAGAATGTTTCTGCATAATATAAATGTTGACACTAAATAATATTGCACCTATTTCGAGAATGAAATACAAAACTAATTAAAATTGTAGCAGATGCAGTGAGTGAAATAGTCTGAATAAGGTAAAAAGAGCTAACTATTATTCATTATTTTGGCTACAACCTTGATGTGTCTGAGACACAACTCCTGACGGATATAGAACAGATAACTTTTTTTGTTGTTGTTGGATTTGTGGATTCTCAAAATGCAAATATTTCCATATGCAAACATATTGGGGATTTTTTTTCTCCAGCAAATGTCACAACTGGGGAAAGATTATAAACAATGTTAGCAAACCACTTACAAAACTAATCAAGAATAAAATAATTTGAAGCACCTTGAACATCACAATGTTGCAAATATGCATGGAAAACAGGACAGAATGAAACAGACGATTCTAAGAAATGATTCTAGTTCATTTTCTTTATTGACTAGATATTTTAATCTTAGTAGCGAATGGTGCAGGAAAAATCTCTTCTGACACCACTGAATTTTTTTGTACCATCCAGATCTATACAACTGCCTTTCAGCTTCAGTGAAATGTTGTGTATTAAAAACACATTTACCAAACATAAATTTGAAACACTGTCAAATGCATGATGGGAGAGTTGAGTTTATGCCATTATGGCACTAAAAACTCAATTAGAGACTCTATCCAATTCTTCTTCAGAAAATTTTGATATATTAATAAAGACAAGGATTATAAAATTCAAGCCAAAGGTAAGCTTTCAAAAACATCCGCTGTTAAGTTTATTTGCTCAGGACTCATTTGGGAAGATGGTTTAAGTAAAATTAATGCTACGTGTATCCAAAATAATACAGGAGCTGAAATTCAACGTATTGCCCTAAGAAGCATCCAAAGCAATTGTGTATCTGCAGATGTTTATTGTGTTGACTGGGAGATGGGGTGAGAGTGGAGGCTTTTCTTCCTGTTGAAAGAAGAAAGGTTGTTGGCATCTGGACTCATGGTAAGAGGGGTGGTTGATGCCATGGCTTGAGAGGAGGCAGTCTGCCCTGCAGCATGGTAGGCAGCAGACCAACCAGGAGTGGTCCCTGGTGAAGGGCCTCCGCCATTGAGATCCTGGAATTTTCATGTCTGATGGCCAGTGTCCAGTGATCTTTTCTGCGTGGATGTTCTGCCAATCCAGGCCTTCAGTAAAACTTTGTCAAACTCCACAGCCTCTACTTAGGTCCAGACTCAAACTCCCACTGCCTAGGAGGCAGTGATTGGGCGGCAAGACAGAATGAGAGATGCAGTAAGAACATCTGGCTGAAGTGACAAGCAGCCATGCTGCCTGCTGGTGTGCAGTTCTGATGACAACCAAGGCAACTTCATACATGACTACACAAAGTTAATTTAACATGTTTGACTCTGCCATTTCATCCTAGTACCATAGATAAGATTTTTTGAGTAATTACTATGTACCAGGCCCTATTCTAAACTCTTTGTGAATATTAATTAATTTAATCCTTAAAGCCATCTCACTATTGTGCCCATTTTACAGATTAGGAAACTAAGGCCCAAAGAGGTTACACTAATTACCTAAGGTCAAATTAATGACAGAGTCTGGCTCCAGAGTCCACACTTTTAACCAGAGTGCAACGGAATCTGAATGTTACCCTTATAACCAAAGAGTTCACAATAGTGTTCTGAGTTTTACTCCTAGAAAAGAAACACGCACACAGTCTCCCATCCCTCTGTCCCCCAGATAAATCCAAAATCTGCTGCCAGCTTACAGTGAGGTTGAAACTGCTTCTGGACCAAGCGTGGTGGCTCATGCTTGTAATCTCAACGCTTTGGGAGGCTGAGGTGGGAGGATCGCTTGAGTCCAGGAGTTCAAAACCAGCCTGGGTGACATGATGAAATCCTGTCTCTACAAAAAATACAAAAATTAGCTGGGTGAGGGGGTGGATGGCACATGCTTGTGGTCCCAGCTACTTGAAAGGCTGAGGTGGAAAGACCACTTGAGCCCAGGAGGTCAAGGCTGCAGTGAGCCATGATCACGACACCGCACTCCAGCCTGGGCAACAGAGTGAGACCTTGTCTCAAAAAAGAAAAGAAAAGAAAGGAAATAAAATAAACAGAGAAGAAAAGAACTGCTTCAGATTATCAAGGTTTCAGGAATGCTGATGTTCAGCCTAGAATCTGCTTCTGCTCATTGGTCTCTGATGTGGTTTGGCTCTGTGTCCCCACCCAAATCTCAAGTTGAATTATAATCCCCACATGTTGAAGGAGGGGCCTGGAGGAAGATGATTGGATCCTGGGGTTGGTTTCTCCCATGCTGTTCTCATGATAGTCCGTGAGCTCTCACAAGATCCGATGGTTTAAAAGTGTGTGGCAGTTACCCCCTTGTTCTCTGTGTCTTCTGCTCCACCACGGTAAGACGTGCCAGCTTCCCTTCCACCTTCTACCATGACTGAAAGTTACCTGAGGCCTCCTAACCATGCTTCCTGCACAGCCTGTGGATCTGTGAGTCAATTAAACCTCTTTTTTTAAAATAAATAACCCAGTGTTAGGTAGTTCTGTATAGCTGTGTGAGAATGGACTAATACAGCGTACCAAGCAGGCTGTGGGCTTCCCTCTCTCTTAGCGTGGACTAAGAGCAGGTCAGTGCCCCACACTGGCAGGAAAACCTGCTGCCACCCCTCAGCAGAGAGAGAAGGGCATTGCATGCCTGGGAAACTGAGCAGGAAAACTTTCACTCTTACAATGGTTGGGGTGGACGGGAAATATTTGTTCCCAGATCCGAGGCCATGCAGCAGCTACTTGGGAAGGAAAGAGTGACCCTCCCATTCCTACCCAAAGCTTTGGCTACATCCTAGGGCATGACTTGCCAAAGTCAAGGAACATCAAAGTTATGGTGACCAACTTCTCCTAGTTTCCCACAACTTTCCCCCTTTAGCTGTGAAAGCCCCATATCCTGGTAACCCCTCAGTCCGAGCAAACTGGAACAGAGGGCATCATGATCAAAGATGAAATCAAGGAAAACTCTTTCCACTCTAGCCTCAAATATGGAAGGCCAAAACCCCCAATTCTCCCATCTCATGGAAGCCAGGAGATCCCAAACCCTCACCATCAGATTACAGGCTGTGCCTCGCCGCTCTTAGTCCTAGGGAACTCGACATCTCCTCAGAGCTCTGAGATGAGGCAATGAGGACACAGACCTTGCATTCCATCTGCATGCTCCCATCTCCCCCGAGGCTGCCAAAAATTGGACACTGGGAGATGGAGATGCTTGGCAGCTGGAGTCACTCCTAGCCTCGGGCAAATTTTCCAGGCTTTTACATCTTTGAAGGAGATGGCAATATTCCCCATTTCTTCCAGATCCACACCGCCTGGGGTCAGAGATGCAGGGAGCTAGCCAAAACGCCTTTCTCTGTGATAAAGAGGCCACAGCGTTAAATCCCGTGAGTTCATCAATAGGTAACAAAATATTTTGCATGATTTGGCCTTGACTGAAAGGAAATTGTGAAACCTGCAAGGTGCTCTCTGTTCCTAGTGTGGACTCCCCAAAGAGGTTCTGGTCCCGAGCATGGCTACAGACATTCACTGCATGTAATCCAGACCTCATCTAATGCTATAAGTAAATAAACTCTGAATATTCAGAGAGCAAATCACCAGTCCATCAAAATCCTTGGGGTAAATTAGTTCAGAAGACTGGACTAGAGACACACTCCGTGACTCACCCCCACCCAGAGTAAATAAGGGAAGATTAAGCACAACTTGATTGAATCATGCTGA
The DNA here is from genome assembly GCF_000951035.1 of Colobus angolensis palliatus. Classification (NCBI taxonomy): domain Eukaryota; kingdom Metazoa; phylum Chordata; class Mammalia; order Primates; family Cercopithecidae; genus Colobus; species Colobus angolensis. Next base: position 446,913 of record NW_012116810.1, on the reverse strand, counting down.
AGTTTGGCATAACACAACAAACAGATCAGCCTGAAATCTCACATTAGGAACACATAATCTCATAAAATTTATGACTGTTATTGCTCACCACATATGTTTCTGGGTTACTGTGTGCCGAGCTTCAGGCGAACTTCATTGCTGGGGTCTTGAGGGGGCTGCCTGCTGATCCATAGCGTATTTCAAGAAAGAAGCCACATTCCCAGTTGACACTCTTTGGCATGAGTTTCCATGTGGCCTGGCCATGGCAGGGAAGGAGACTGGAGGGGGGATCTTGGCAGTGGGAAGGGGGTTTTGTGCCATGCCCCAAGTGGGCCCCTTGGCAAGGTCTCCTTGAGATGCTGAAGGGAAGACTGGCAGGCAAATCTTTTCTATCTCTCTTAGCCTCAGTTTCCTTATTTGCAAAATGAGGGGTAAAATTAGACGATCTCTGAGGTCTTTTCAAGAAGATCAAGGGAGTGATTCATCTAAAGAGAATGAATTGCCAATCTACTGCCCTCCATCTCCAAAAGGAAGCCAGAGCAAGAACTCGCCACTATGTCACCAACTGAGAGCAGTAGAGAATGGTGTGTGGCTTACAGGAGGCCATGCAATGCCAGCCCCGAGATCTGGGAGGAAAGGAGAGATAGCCATGTGCTTCAGGAGGGTCACCCTCAATTGCTGCCCAGAGCTAAAACAGAGTTCAGAAGTGTTTGCAAACTTGTATCACCACTCCACCTTCCACTGCCCATTGATCGAGGCCCCTTTCCCCTCTGAGCCCAAACGCAACCTCATGATTCTTCTTGACAGAAGCTGCTACCCAACCATCAGATCCTGGTGGTGAGCAAGAGCTGCTTTCCAACCCAAATGATGCTTAGACTCCTCCAGGCCCATGCTCAGGGATTCCAGGTCTGACTGTAGAGACTCCAGAATGCAGAGTCAGTGAGAAGCCAGAGCCCCGAGAGAGGGAGCCAATTCCCTGAAGTGAAGGGCCATCGTTTGCAGGAGATGGTTGCTGAAGTCCAAGTCCAGGGATTCCATAATGAAAGGAAGACGAAGTCCGTGAGCCCTGGATTCATTTATTGAAGCCCAGAGCAAGGCAACATATTCCCAGGCCCCAAGGCTGTGCCCCCAGGTGTCATCACAAGAGAACACATGTGTAGCAGAGGCAGGTGACATGTAGACACAGCAGGTGCCTGCCACACTGAGGTTTGTGCCTTCCTGCACCCATCCGGGCTCTGCCCTGAAAGTCTCAGCTCAACAATCTCTCTCACACAGATCTCTGCCTTCACTGCCAACAGCCAAGGTCTAACCCTTCTGACCCTCGGGCCCTCTTCCAGGCTTTTCCTGTTCCATTTCCAGTACTGCTAGCTCCATCCAGAAAGTTTTGAACAAAAGAGCAACATTTTCTTTTCTGGCTTGTTCATTTTCATTATGATTTTCACAGCCAATTCCAGTAAATCTGCTACAATAAAAGTCCCTATTCATCATCCATGTTCTTCTAAATAATCTTAGATTTGATTTGAAGTCTACTTCAGTTAATATTTAGCCTTTTTTCAAAAAAATAGTTTTGTTGCTTTTTCCTGATTGTAACTCAGATATCAGCTGGGGACTGCCCTGCCCCTCAACATCTGTGAAATGTCCTGTGGCAGATTGTACTTTCCAAATAAGGCCACAACATTACTTTCCATCCCATATGCTCATTCCAGAACTTTGCAACTCCTCCATTGAGAGATGGCCGCTGTGTCATCTCCCCTTGAATCTGGGTGGGCCTTTTGACTGCTTCAACTGATAGAGTGCATGTAATTGACTGTGCATCTTCCAAAATATGAGTCAGGAAGGCCACACAGCTTCCACCTGGCTCTCTCTCTCTCAGGACACACACCTTAGGAGCCATGGACAGCCACGTAAGAAGTCGAGCCCCCTGAAGATGCCTGGCTGCCAGCACCATGCAGAGACCACATAGAGATGGAGAGAAATTGCAAGAAGCCCCAGTTGCTCCAGCTCCAGCTGCCTGAGCCTTTCCAGCCCAGACACCAGACATGTGGATGGGGAAGGCTTTGCTGGGACTCCAGCTTCAGCCGCAGGAGAGACCCCACGCAAGAGCCACCCAGCAGAGCCCAGTCAACCCCCAGCACCTGGAGAGATATAAATGATTATTGTTGTTTGATGCCAATAAGTTTGAAGTGGTTTTTTAGTGTAGCAATGGATAACAGGGACAATTGGCTGAAGTTCAAGCAATTCTGTGTCCTGTGGAACTCACAAGGCTTTCCAAGGCTTCTGCGGATTCCTGGAAAAACAGAATGGATTGTTCATTTGTGGATTATATGTGTTCAGATGCTGCCTCTGTCCGGCCCCACACAGCATGTGAAATGTGACCCCAATTTCATGTCCCACAACAGTCGCTCACACCAAGCATCTGAGTGGGTAGTAGACCACGTGGGAGATTTAAGATCATGTTGCCGACCACATGGGATTTTGTCAACTTGCTACCTCTTCTCCCCTCCCTCTTCCCAGGCTCATCTCCTCTCAGGTTGCTCTGGGAACCCACATTCTTCTCCCTCTACTATGAAGAGCAATTAAAATTCCCTCAAGTGCCTAGTCCCAAACTTCCACACTCAAGCACATCAAGAATCCAGCCTTTACTGGAGCCAGTTGAGGTTATAGATGAGCAATTATTCTTGTGTGCATTCATTGTAAAAAAAATTCAAGGAACACCCAGAAACATAAAAGAAGAAAGTAAAAATTACCCCAAATCCCACTATCCAGTGATAAGCACTACTAATGTTTGGTAAACATCCTATCAGTATACAATTTTACATATATAAGATTATACTATCCTTGCTGCTCTATGCTTCCCCAGGCATAATTGGTATTAATAACAGCTTTACCATTTATTTAGCACCTACTAAGTACTTAGCAATTATATAAAGGTAGCATCCTCAGTGCATCATTATCTTCTTTTTCCTAAGGGATTTTGGGGAGAGTCAGAGCAGGGAACTGAACCCAGACCCTCCCAACCATAAGGCTGGTGCACTTGCCACTAAATCTTTCAGCCATAGCGGAATCTTTCCCCCAGACCTGCATATCACTGTGGAGAGACTATCCCAGCCTGCATATCTTGAGCCAGGTCTAGCATCCTAACACATTCCTGTGCCCTTTTTCAGAGAGTCCAAGGGATCAGAGCTCCCAGGAGTCTGTGTTTGGCTCATTCCTGGTGAGGCTGAGTTTCTAGAAGGAAGTGAAAGTCTGGGCCCCACAGGAGAAACAGGGAGGGTTCTGTGTCCTCAGTATAGCAGAGCAAAGCCAGATAGGAGCTCTCCTCTGCCTCCGTGTCTGCGGGCGGAGGGGGCCCTGCTGTCCTGGGAGTCTCAGATGGTCTCCCGTGAGTTCAGCGTGAACCATCTGCCTCTTCCTCCCAGGGAGTGTTTGTCCCAACTCCTGAGGGCCTCATCTGTGCAGGGCCCGCCAGGCGAGGAGGACACATCTTAGGAACAGGCTGTGCTTGTTCCCTCAGCCCTAGAAGAGACTCTGCCAGGTGGCACTTGCCCTTCCCTGGGGAGGAGTCTGCAGTATGTTCTCTGTCAACCTTTACTGATGAGCACATGTTCCAAGCAGAGCCCCAGGGGACTAGCATCTGCTCTGACCCCTTCCAGAGAAACCCTGGGTGAGAGGCTGAGAGAGGAGATCCCACACTGGGGGCACTGCAGCCCCGGAAGAGGAGGAGCAGCCTCTGGGGAGGGCCTGACCTTTCCTTTGATGACTTTCTTGGGCCTTGCACTAATTGTGAAGAAGTAAAAAGTGAGTTATTAGTCTCCAGCTGTTCCCACAGATGCTGACATTTGAGGGAGGCCAAGGGCAGCGGACTCCTCCCCACCACACAACCACACTTACAGCCGTCCACTTGAAGGTGGGCCTGCCTTGCAGGAGGTCCCCTTTGACTTCAGAGACTCAGACACCCCCAGCTCAGGTAGGCGTTTAGAAGGCTGTGAGTCCAAAAGCCCCAGACTTGAGTTCTGGCTGCCACTTATTTACTTGAACCCAGGATAATTTGCTTAACTCCTCTGAGCCTGGGCTTCCCCATCATCTCAGTTTTGTTTCCCCCATAGAAGTACCCCCTAAGATGGGGGTTCTGTTGCTGGTGTTTTAACTGGGAGGTGATCCCAGGAAGCTCCAGCAGGGGAGCAGGTAAGGAAGGGAAGTAAGCCAGTGAAAGATCATTGTCAAGCCAGTGACAAAACAGAAGCTTAATCCTGCTGGGGAACTCTTAGAGGCAGTGGAGAATACATGTCCTGGAATTATCCCTCATTTCCTTAACCCCAGGGCAAAGGAGCTGGCATATTGATCCACCAATTCCCACCAGTCATTGTTTAAAGACTGACCCTGGGGAGGGGGTCAGGGATCATACCTGTGTCCCTCTGGCCTGCCCTATGCCCAGGTAGAGCAGGTTCCAGCCACCAGAGACAGCCTCAGGCAGAGTCACACACCGCTCTTGCACACTACTTTTGTTACAAAGTAGACTGGGTGCTATGGGCAACCAAGGATATGTCTTCATCCTCCAAACCTCCAGTGCCCTCCAGTGCTGTGGTAAGTGCCAAGAGGATATGGTGGGGCACCCTCAGCCTCTGCTACCACTACCTCTAAAACAAGAGAAATGATACTGGCTGCTTAGGATGGCTGTGGGGAAATATGCAGATTTTGTTTTATTTGATTTGTTTCAGCAGGCAGTTGACTTGGTTGAACTCTTACTGCATATTCTGTCTCCTGGGTGGCACCTCAAATCCCCACAAACGCATCATTCAGAGGTCAGCCCGAGATTGAGGCAGAGTTTATGCCCTGAATTTAGTGCTTATCCTCTTTTGATCAGTCTTTTCAACTACATCGCTTCCATTTACAGTGAATATAGTTTCCTCAAACCCTGTCCTTTTGCCAGAAAAACTATATGCTGTCTCTCAGAGTTCTGTTCTAGCCTCTCTCCACGGGACATGCTCCTGCTGGCTTTTTAAAAGTTGACCGTGGGGTAGGTGCAGTGGTTCATGCCTATAATCTCAGAACTTTGGGAGACTGAGGCAGGAATATCACTTGAGGCTGGGAGTTCAAGACTAGCTTGGACAACACAGCGAGACTCCATCTCTACAAACAATAAAAAATTAGCCAAGTATGATGGTGCATGCCTGTAGTCCCAGCTACTTGGAAGGCTGAGGTGGGAGGATTGCTTGAGTCTGGGAGGTCAAGGCTGCAATGAGCCATGATCACACCACTGAACTCCAGCCTGGGGAACAGAGTGAGACCTTGTCTCAAAAATAAATCAATAAAATAAAAGTTGACTGTAGGTTACCATTCTGCTTAACAATAAGCTGAATGAATAAGCACACAATAACTAGGGTTGAGAGAGTCAATTGAATAAAACCCACAATCAAGTTAAGGACCAGTCCTGAATACAGATAACCTGTCTCATTGTGCAATCATGTCTCCAATCACATGACTGAACTTCAGTTTGGGTGAAAAAAAGGCCCTTGTAGCTATGTAGCCTTTTATTATTTCTGTAATGAATCCGGCCTATTTGACCCCAGAGATATCAATATTCCAAAGTTCCTGTTCTTGCCCCAGTGTTCTCATATAGGACCTCTTGTCCCCAGAAAGTCTACTAATCCCCATAACCTTATCCCACCCTCTCTCACTCAGCTAAAATTTTCTGATAATCCACTTCTGATGGTGCCTCTAGGAGAGGGGTGACAATTTTAGATGAGTGGGGAGATGTCACTTTTCTGGATTGTTCTGAGGATTAAATAAGTTAATACATATAAAGTGCTTAGGATTTGACTTGCCCATAGGCACATAGTAAGCCCTTGATAAACGGTGGTGGTGGCAATATTGTTATTATTACTATCTTATTATTATTCTCTCTTCTTAGTTGTAAATGTCATAAGCACAGAGTAGGAACTCAGTCACTGTGTGTAGAATACAACTTAATTGGAAAGATGCCCTCTGTCGTGGCCTAGAACCTAGACACCTCAGAGCCTAATTAGCAGTGGGTCAGGAAATACAGATGCCTCCCCTGAAATGGTGAGACTAAGGTATATTAGTCCATTTTCATGCTGCTGATAAAGACATACCTGAAACTGGGCAATTTACAAAAGAAAGAGGTTTAATGGACTTACAGTTCCACATAGCTGGGGAAGCCTCACAATCACGGCAGAAGGCAAAGAAGAGCAAGTCACATCTTACATGGATGGCAGCAGGCAAAGAGAGAGAGCTTGTGCATTGGAACTCCTCTTTTTAAAACCATCAGCTCTCATGAGACTTATTCACTACCATGGGAACAGCATGGGAAAGACTTGCCCCCATGATTCAATTACCTCTCATTGTGTCCCTTCCACAACACATGGAAATTCAACATGAGATTTCAGTGGGGACACAGGCAAACCATATCATAAGGTGACCCAGGTCAGTGTCACCTCCACCAGGAGGACTCCTTTTCCATCTGAATTTGGTACCCTCCTTTATGTTCCCATTGCACACTACTCTTGTTCCAAAGTAGACTGGGTGCTATGGGCAACCAAGGATGCATCTTCATTCTCCAAACCTCCAGGGCCTGACACATGATAAACGTCCAGTAAGTATTTGCTAACTGAATATTGGCTTACTTACCTTCCCCCAGGCATTTTATTTTATTATTTCATTTTATTTATTTTGGCTTCCATTTTAGGTTCGGGGGTACACGTGCCGGTGTGTTACATGTAAATTGTGTGTTGCTGGCATTTGGTGTACAAATGATCCCATCACCCAGGTAGTAAGCACAGTACCCAATCATTTTTCAACCCTTCCCCTACTCCCAACCTCCCCGCTCTACGGGTCCCCAGTGTCTACTGTTCCCAGCTTTGTGTCTGCCCCCACACATTGTAATGTCTAGCTAGCACAGTACCTGCCCCTAGTAGAGACTTACAGGTTTATTAAGTGTATGAAGGGCATAGATCTCCTTCATTACATGCAAGTGAAAGAAACATACTTTTTCCTTCTAAATCTAGTTAAATCTGGCTCTAGCCCTCACATGCCTGACTGAGAGCTGTCTGATACATTGAATCAGTAACCCCCAATTCTAATCCCTTATCTGCGCCTACCGTAGAGGCTGGAGAAGCTACAATGCACTTTTTTCCCAGCATCCTTTGCAGTTAGGAGTGGTTGGGAGACACAGTATAGGCTGATGAGAAGCAAGACATTTGCTGGCAATGTCCTTACTTTCTTTCTTCTGTGAGATATACAGACATATGTCTGGGGGTACAGCAGCCCCCTTGAAAACATGAGGAGACAGTGTGAGGAAAAGACTGAGACAGTTACCCGCGAGCAAGCCTTGATGTCCCTGAGTCATGAACCAGTGCCTCCAGACATCTGCCTGCAGGCTATTGGCTAAAGGCACTCCTTTAGTGTTCTGAATTTCACTCCTCACTGAAACTAGATGGGGTACCTCTCTTTCCAGAGGATCCTGAGGAGGGGTAAATAAGAGATGTTTATCCAGTTATCCTGCCACAAATGAATGGAAACATCTTGCTCAGATCGTTTAAGTCCAGAATTAAGCATGGAATTTCCCTTCTGTAAAAAAAGTAAGTTGGACCAGCTGATGGCAAAGGTTCTCGCCCTGGAGTCCAGGCTGGAAGAGGCGGCCACAGTGGTGACATCCTGTGATCCCCACCCTTCCTGACTCAAGCTGAGCTTGCTAAGAGAGTGCAAGGCTCAAACAGAGAGTGTTCCAGGCTATTCCTACGTTCTTCACCAACCTGCGAGCAAAGGGAGCACCGGACAGGGAGGGAGTGAGGATACACCGAGCAGAGTCACTGGGACTGGAGGAGGCCAAACATCATGCTTAAGTTAGCAGGCAGGTGTGAGAACCAGCTCGACTTGAAAGCCAAAGACTCAGAGAGCTGTAAAGTTTAGAGCTGACGAGTGGACTGCTATGAATGTGAGTATAGTGGAGAGAGGGTGGGGATATTTATGGAGCTGATTCTAGAGACCAGAACAGTAGCTGATGAGGAAGAGCTGTCTTCCTCTTAACCTGCTGTAGATTTGAAATTCCGGGAGGAGCTCACCATCTAGCACACTCAGATGTTTGCGTGTGCTTATATACGTGTGTGTGTGTGTGTGTGCGTGCACGCATAGTATGACTGTTGGCCCCTTAGCCTCCAGGCTGATTGAGGGAAAAGCTTTATGCTGTCACATCTCAACATCAGTGGGCTTCAGAATCTGTAAACGGAACCTGCAATCTCTTGGATATGGGGGAAGAAAGGAAGCAACTAAGCCCTTGGCATGGGTCGGTCATTGTGCTGGCACCTGCATGTCCATTGCACTCACAGTGAGCCTTCAAGGTAGAGATGATCAAACCCACTTCATTGGCTTTGCAGAGAGCACTTGATGAGACCGGAACTCACCACTGGCAGGGCCGCTCCCCTGAGCTTCCACATTTCCTGCTTGCACAGCTTAGATCTGTGTTGCTATGTGCAGGTCACCCAGCCTTTAAGAACCTCAATTTGCCATTTGGAAAAAGGGAGCAGTTTGGAGTTGCAGGCCCAGATGATGATTCCCCTTCTCCTTGGTCCTCAGTGTTATCGTGAGGATGGAATTAAAAAACATTTGTGAATTCTTATAAAATTGTGAAGTGCCATGACAATGAAAGGCTTATAATTATTTTCTACAACAACAATAATAATAAGCTAAATTTGATTCTGGCATAAAAATGCAATAGCTAAGATTCAGTGATGTAGAACAGATCGATTTGGGAAAAATTATACTTCATATGCATTTCACAAGCTAGTGAAAGTGCACATTGCCATGGCCATGAGAAAGACCAGGAGAAGGGAAAGGCTCATAAATTCAGCAAGTCTACCCAATTTCAGTTCACTCAAATGCACAACAATTTATTCTCAAATACTCTGCTGGGCTTAAGGAAAGACTCAATGATTACAATACACTCTTAAAGCCTTTAAGAGAGTTTAAGCAATCATTTGTATTCTAAATAGGCCTTCCTGACACATCCTCCTTAAAATGTTAGATCAGAAAAAGAATTCAAAGCCAGAGGCTGGCTGGCAGCGCTCCTGCTGTTCTATCAAGTTGACTGTGGGTTCCCATTCTGCTTAGACAATAGGCTGGATAAATGAGCATGCATAGCCAGAGCCTGGGAATCTAATCAAATGAAACCTTCCATTAAATTAATCTGACACAGCTTTGGCCATTTTTCTGGACTAGTTCTGGATTCAGATACTCTATCCTATTATCCAGCTGTATCTTCTACCATGTGACCCAATTTTGAGTTTGAAAGAAAACGTCCCTGTTGCTATGTGGTCTTCTACTGTTTCTGTGATTCAGCTTGCCTTGTTTAAATCTCATGAACACCCTGACCTCACACTCCTCTACTTGCCTCTCTCTTATCACACAGGATCTCTCATCCCGAAATTGTTTCCTCAGCCTCATGTTCCAGTCCACTCAGCTGAAGCTTTCCCAAAATCCTCTGCTGATGATGCCCCTTGGAGAACGCTGATTATTTTGGGTGAGGAGAGATGCCACGTTTTGGAGCATTTAAAGTCACCAGCCCATGAGACGCGAGAGCAGTGCTGAGCTCCATACAGAGATAGAAGAAGGGTGTCTCCCACGTTTAGTCCATGAGCCTCAAAGCTCCTCTGCTTATACCAGTGTCCTCAACCTCCTCCTAACAGCAGCCCGTCTGGCTTACCTTCTAAGCCTTCTGTCTGCAAGAGGTGCCTGTGAAGGACTGACCCTCTGCCATTCCCTTCATCCTTCAGTCTCTACTTCTCTTCCTTCCCAAGGCAACTCTACCATCGATGTCTTCCATGTTCTCTGGCCAGCAAAGGCTCTGTGCTCGGAGTTCCACAGATGGGCTATCAGTTCAACCAAAAGCAAGCCTTGCATCTCTTTGAATCCCACTTTGGACCCAGCTACCACACCTTGCAATGTGAATTTTGCAATGTGAATTTTCTAATTCCAGATTCTCTGTCCTGTTGTAACTTCTGTGTCAAACCATGTGTTTCCATTTTAAGGCTTGAAAAATATGATCAGCCTGGCTCTGGGGGCTTGCACTGCCCTTAAGTCCCTTCTGACTCATGCCCAGCTGTCTTAGAGCACAGAGCAGGCTCCTACACCTCCCCTGACAGATGCCTTCTGGCCAGGCTGGGTGCTGGAAGGAAGACCTGTGCCTCTCAAATACCCTCGTTGGTCCCTTCCTCAGCCAGAAAGCGCCATGTGCCCAGGAAGAAAAAGTTGACCCCCTAGTCCAAGGCCCAACAATCAAGTTTTGTTTAGGATATAAGACCATTGAACTGGTCTTATTTATTTTCCCTGCACTTGTGTTTTCTAAGTTTTTCCACATTATTTCTAATTTGGGCTGTCAGAAAGGGGAAAAATTAAAAACCAAGGATCTAGAGATAATGGAGTATCTTGGTGGTTACTGCATTAAAAATCAGCTGGCTAAAATGGGTTTGGAAGATCTTAGAAGGCAACCTGACTCAAACACTGTGCAAATCAAAATTGGTAGAGCCCACAGGCCAAGGTGCAGCTGAAACACTAAATGCACTCCCTCCCTCCCTAGTGAAAACACATATGGACTCATGTGGACGCTGTCCTCCCACCTTCATCTACTTCTGGAAATAGTGAAATAGAGAGATAGGAACTGCTGTTCAGATTGGAGAACCCCAGGCATTCCTAACATGTGGCCTTATCTGTTACCCTTTATCTATCTGCCTTGCTCAAAGCTGTATTTTCATGAGCACATGGTAAGGCCTTAACTAATATTTGTTGAATAAATGAAGAAAGGAGGAATAGGATAAAATACATGTCAGCTGACTCAGATGCTTTTTTGGAGAGTTAGATATACATGTACAAATGGGTAAATATATAAAGAAATAGATGAATAATTAAATTGGCACTAATTGGTATGGTTGATAGAACACTAACACCATCTCTCTTGTTGACAGTGTGTGATTGAATTAACAGTATTAAGTGTGTCTATGACATGACTCTCCCTGCTTTTTTCTATCATCCTCCTTATATCTTTCCTCACCTCCAGAAATTATCCCCTCCACAAACACACAGATTTGTGTGTCTACTAAAACAAAATCTTTCACAGATGGTACAGGTGCTAACAGAGAGAAGAAAGGGGAAGAGTGAATTCTAAGTGTTTCTTTTCACTTAATAATTTACCCTCAGAGCAATAGGAGTTTTGGTATAGCTCAAGGTCCTAAGACTGCAAATATAATTTCTAGCAGTGTATTCTTGAGAACAGCATGTCTTTATTGCAATGAATTATGTACTAGCTAAGCATCCATCACCACAGTCTAGAAAGTCTGACCAATTGGTTTCAATACTTAGATGAGGCTTATTTTCAACCAGACATGCCCACTTGTAAATGCCTACTAAGTGTAACCCACATAAATTTGAGTGTCCTCATGGCCTTTTCAGCTCTTGCATAGTCAAAAGAAATAAACATTCAACTCCTAAATCCTTGAGGGAAAATGAAGATTTGGAGATGGGTTTTTGGATGATATGGCCCAAGGATTTTGCATTGCTCTAACTGCTCTTCTCATGGGAAGCCACTGGCCTGTGCTTTGAATTTAATGCAACAAAATCTATCACCTTGCAACTCTTCCAGAGCCAACAACTATGCTGCACAACTCCCTTTTAGAAGTATGCAGGAAACATCTTCACTTAAGGCCAATGGGACCCCTCCCGACACTCTACATCTCCTCATTCAACTCAGCTTGTCCTTTCTTGTTCGCCTATAGAGTGCGGAGCCTTGGGGATTTAAGGCAGCGGGGTCTGGTGCCCCTGCAGCCTGCCCTGCCCCTGCCACATCACTAACATCTGAGCACAGCATCCCGCCTCTTCAACTGAAGACTCCTTAGCGATATCCACAGACCACATTTCCTCCAAGTTACAAACTAAAATGTTGTTTCTTGCCACAAATAAAACACAAGTTACTTACTCCAAAATTCAATGTGGCCGGGGCGATGACACTACCTCACTTATGCTGAGGCCTGAGAGATGCTTTACGTGTGACCAACATCACTCCTCAAGGGACAAATCAGGGGGTACTAAGTCCTGGGCTGGATCTGAGGTGTCCTCTGAGTGGGACCAGGGGAGCTGCTCTCCCATTCATCTTGCTTCTCAGCTTAAGATACAGTGGCCCCCAAACCACCCTGCTGCCCTAGTTTAAACTCAAGTATTCCATCTCACTTGTAGAAGCTGCCATTTTGCCTCTTTTTTTCTTTGGGCTTGATTAGCCACATCAACACAGGGAATTCAAAAGGCCCCTCCAGTTTAAAATCAGCTCTCGAATTGCACAACCACTCTTTGCCAAAATTTGCTGATCTGTCTCCCGCAAGGATTGATCCAAGTGCTTCTCATTATCCAAGCTAGCTTCGATTGCTCCCGTGGTGCTGCCTGCGGTAGTAGCTCCTCCTACCACAACACAGGAAAACATTTGTGCCAGTAACAGATTCCTACTTGTGAATTAAATACATAAATCCTAGCTAACCTCCTCTCTACCCTCTACTGTCTCTAGGGCAGTGAGGTGGTTGGCCACTAGATCAGACATCTGGCGGCGTTAGAGTTGCAAACAGTCCCCATTGTTAAGGTCCACATCTAACAACATCTTTCCTCTGCCTTTGCTGCATACCACCCCTGAAATCTTCAAATGGAGCTGCTAACACAGCTCAAAGCCCTTTTCTCTGGTTCCTTGCGTGGAACTTCCTGTGAATTTCTTATGTTTCTAGTAGCAATCAGCTTGTCTAAACAGTTTCAAAGCCAACTTGATTGCCAACCTTACAGTAGCTGTTGTGCTCCAGGGGAGCTGGTCCCAGCTAGAGCAGGGCAACAATGTGGATTAGTGCAACTATCCTTTTCATTGATCGCCTCATTCCTTGCACAAAGCTTCTGCTTCTTAGTTGCATATCTATTGGGATTGATGTGCTAATGTCCAATTTGCAATCTCAAGAGAGAAGGTTTTTGTTTTTTAGGTTATAAATGCTTTACTTTTTTAACACAGAAGCTCAGTGGTGGACACATATGTGGTCATTTGATGTTTTTATGACTAAACGTTAGAGTTCACGCTCTCTCTCTTATAGAACATAAATGTATCCCTACACATGCGTATGTAATTCTTATCAAAATTAAGCTTAGTTACTAAAAGAAGATTCGTTATCTGAACTTTCTTCTGTAATTTCTCACTTTCACCATCAGGCACTGGAGCATCTAGCCTCTCAGGAAAATCTGGGTCTAGTCCTTCTGATATCATTTTTTTTTTCGTTTTTGTTTTGAGACAGGATCTCACTCTGTCGCCCAAGCTGGAGTGCAGTGGCGCAATCTTGGCTCATTGCAACCTCCACTTCCCAGGTCCAAGTGATTCTCCTGCCTCAGCATCACAAGTAGCTGGGATTACAGGCGTGTGCCACCATGCCCAGTTATTTTTTGTATTTTTTGGTAGAGATAGGGTTTCACCATATTGGCCAGGCTGGTCTCGGGCTCCTGAACTCAAGTGATCCATCTGCCTTGGCTTCCCAAAGTATTGGGATTACAGGCGCAAGCTACCACACCTGGCCTAATTTTGTTTCTGATTGCCATTGCTGGTACACCTACTTGAACCATTTTGAGATCTCTGGCATATCTTGGATCCTTGACTACAGTTAAGCTGTTTCCTGCTGATCCCTCACTTTCCTGGGGTCCAGAGTCTTGTGTACTGTTCCGTAACTGCTCTGAAGTGGCTTCAGAAGGTGCTGAAGTCCATTTGTGATACCAGTGACACTTAAAGGAGATACTTCAACTGTGACATCATCTAGGTCAGAGATAGATGACAACTTTGTGTCTAAAATGTTGAGAGTTGTTTCAATTTGTTGGATACAAAGAGAAAGGTCTGCCAGTTTCTCCTCACAAACCATAGAAAAGTAGTTGAGGAACTGTACAGTGTGCACCACAAATTGGTTTAGAAAAGCCACAGTTCTTTTCTGTTGAAGAGTTGGCACCTTGGTCAGGTCATGCCTGACTCCATGAGAGGAAGCCCATTGTCATCCATCTTCTTGGTGGGCGGGAGCCCCAGGGTTCACCCACAAACCCCTCCCAGATGGGGCCGCCCAAGCCAGTAATGGTGTGTGAAGAGGGAGTTTTCGTAGGCATCCTCCATTTAACTGGTTCACAGGGCCCTATGTTTATTTGATTCCCTGAGTGGTGCTGAGACCTGAAAACCATATTCTTCTCTAAAAGAGTAATTTTGGCAAGGCGCAGTGGCTCATGCCTGTAATCCCCACACTTTGGGATGCCAAGGCGGGTGGATCACTTGAGGCCAGGAGTTCCAGACCAGACTGGCCAACACGGTGAAACTCCGTCTCTACTAAAAATACAAAAGTTAGCCAGGCATAGTGGTACATGCCTGTATTCTTAGCTACTCAGGAGGCTGAGGTGGGAGAATTGCTTGAACCTGAGAGGTGGAGGTTGCAGTGAGCCAAAATCGTGCCACTGCACTCCAGCCTGGGCGACAGAGCAAGACTCTGTCTCAAAAGAAATAATAATAAAATAAAATAAAAGAGTAATTTTGACATCAGAGTAGGGCCTACCATTTCCTCTCAGGCTTTCCCATGCTATTCGGTGCTTGTAACTGACTCACCTACACTTGTTTGTATCACAATTCCAACAACTTGGCAATCCCAGAACTTGTCTCTGTGAGTCAGGTCATGATTATTATTTTAATCTAAGAAACATAAGATTGCATCTTAGGCAAAATCCCACTCATCCCTCCACCCCACAAATAGAACCTACACAAAACTGGGTCCATTTGTAGCTCTTTCCACATTGGGTTGCATGCTAAAGCATATTCAAATCCAACTCTGAAACAGTGGGGACCTTTTGTGACGTAAACTGGCTAGCTCTTCACCCAACCTGATTCCTCTTCCTCCCGGCCACACAGGTAGATAAATTTCCCAGCCTCCCTTGCAACTAGGATTGGTCATGTGACTGTGTTCTGACCAATGACATGCCAGTGGGTATGATGTGGGCCACTTCTGAGCCTAGACTACAAGAACATCTTGTATCCATCTCCACTCACTTTCTCCTTCTTCTGGCTTGATGTAGGTGAGCTCTGCACTATCGGAAGGATGTGTTGAAGACGGGGAGGAGCCCAGTCCCTGAATCATCACTTGTAGGAGAGATGCCCACTAATTTAGAACAAATATTTTGGACTCTACTGTGGTCTGAATGTGTCTCCCAAAATTCACATGTTGAAACTTAATGATCAATGTGATAAAGAGGTGGGGCCTTTAGGAGGTGATTAAATCATGAGGGTTGAACCAGAATGAATGGGATTAGGCTCTTATAAAAGGGCTCAGTAGAGTGAGTTCACTCTCTTCCACCCTCTCACCATATAAGGACACAGCGTCTCTGCTTCTGGAGGATGCTGCAACAAGCTAACATCTTGGAAACAGAGAGCAGCCCTCGCCAGATACCAGTCCTGCCAGAACCTTGATCTGGTACCTCCCAGCTTCCAGAATGATGAGGAATTTCTGTTCTTTATAAATTGTCCAGTCTCGGGTATTTTGTTATAGCAGCACAAATCAACTAAGATGGACTCTATGTGAATAAGAAGTGAAATTCTAGCACGTCTGAGCCACGATGCTTTTGTTTGTGATAGCAGTCAGCATTACTTTATCTAAGACATTATAATGAGTGCTTTCCTGATGTGGCAGCACATCACGCAGAAAACCTTCTTAAAATTCTTCAGACATCTTCTCATCTCTTTCCCAACCACTCCATCTCTATTCCCTCCTAAGAGTCCGCTTCCCACTCATGGACGTGCCTGTAACCACAATTCTCTGAGAAATATAATCCCACTCTCATTCTGACCCTTGTTCTTCCGAGAGGCTGCCATTATCTTTACCCTGAAATGTGGGTAAATTTTAAAGCCATCATCTGAACACGAAGTTTGCTTTAATAGGTTAAACATGTTCTCCAACAATTTTCTGTAGACCCAGTAAAAGTAAACTTCGTCCTATTCCAGACTAAACTGAACAGATTATTTTTTGAAATTACAAAGTAATCTGATATAATTAAAATAATATGGTATTGTTGTACAATGATTATTACAAAAGCATTATTTGTTCATCAGGGTAAGAGAGACTCTGCCATAGGAGACAGCCAGTCCCCCTCAAATCTCAGTGATGTGACCCAGCTGAATGCACAAAGTCTGCTTCAGGCCCCAGAGACTCCAGGGCACTTGTACTCCATGGGGTAGCTCAGAGATCCAGGGTGCTTTGACCTTGGGGCACCATCATGTCAACATGTGCTTCCACAGCAGAGGGAGAAAACACTGGAGCCTCTCACATGAACTGGGCCATTCAATGCTCTGGCCTATATGCAACTTGTCACCTCAGGTCACAGCTCATTAACTGGAGCAAGCCACATGGTTCCTCCAAATGTTACCCTTCCATATGCCAAGAGGGGACTGAGCGCTGGATTTGGATGAGCAAGATACACTAGAAGACTCTACCTTTGACATCTTTTATTTTGGTTTCTTAATATTTATACCTTAAACTTCTGGGAAGTCCAAATTTTTCTCCAAAATGATCTTGTGTTTGAAATTTTTTTTTTTTTGCTAAGTGATTTGGACTTTTTCTTTCTAGCCCCAGCTAATTAGAATGAATGTAATATAAGGAAACAAGTTCCTTTAATATAAACAAGAGCAAGGGAAATTAGAACCCTAAGAGAGGACCGCTCCTTCTCTCAGGAGACACGCTCAGCCGGGCAGGCCTGGGAGGACAGTGCAGGTGGGAGAGGGCCAGGAGAGGAGGTGCTTCTAGCATTGTGTTCCCCACCCCTCCTCTTTCCAAATCACAGAGCTTTCTACCACGATAAAAATACCTAGAGCCTCCGTCATTTTAGCAAGATTTAATTAAACTGCCCTAAATTAGAAAATCTAGTCATTGTTTGCATTCCTAGATGCCTATGTTTAGTTGAGTCACACGTAAGCAGAGAAATGAAAAATTAGCTTAATTTTTTGGCTGCAGGGAAGGGTGTGAATTGGCTTTTTGTCACTCGTGGGGAACATCTTGTGTCTTCCCTCAGCTGGGTTTCTCTGATGGGATTGCTTCTTCCCACCCTCCTGAAGGTCTCTAAGGACAAACTGCAGCTTGGCTCTGTCCTGGGGGAATCCTCCAGAGCCCACAGACAGACCAGCCAGATGGCAGAATCCAGGGGACTCCTCCTGAGAACAGCTGTGACCTTTCCAGGCTTCTGAGTAACTGACAGCTGCTCCCAAGTGGGCCTAGAATGGAAAGGGGGGCTTCTCACATGTGGGCTCAGAGCAGAGCTGAGTGCTGGGGAGGTATTCAGGAACCTCCTGTCTTGAAAAAATGACTCAGGGAAACTTCCAGAAACCCAGGGGTGGGGGAGTGGAAGGCTGTAGAGTAGCAGTAGATGCAATGTTTAAGAACATAGTTTCGGCCAGGCGCGGTGGCTCACGCCTGTAATCCCAGTACTTTGGGAGGCCAAGGTGAGCAGATCATGAGGTCAGAAGTTTGAGACCAGCCTGGCCAGCGTGGTGAAACCCTGTCTCTACTAAAAATACAAAAAATTAGCTAGGTGTGGTGGCAAACTACAGGTACTCAGGAGGCTGAGGCAGGAGAATTGCTTGAACCTGGGAGGCAGAGGTTGCAGTGAGCCAAGATGGCACCACTGCATTCCAGCCTGGGTGACAGAGTGAGACTCTGTCTCAATAAACAAACAAACAAACAAACAAACAAACAACACAGTTTCTGGAGCCACCCTGTTTTGCCTTGAATCCTGGCTCTATTATTGGTGAGTTGTGTAACCGTGAACATGGTACTCAACCTTTCTGTGCCTGTTTCCCCCTCAGATCATCCTAGCTGTGCCCCACCGTGTTGCTGTGATGATTAACCTAGTTGCTAGATGTTAATCCTTATAACAGTGCCTTTCTTATACCAAGTGCCCAATAAATGCGAGCTTTTGTTATTATTACAAAGAGGCCCTCCCAGCCAAGCATCTGCCTATCTCTGGGAACTTCCACTTGCTTTCCTGTGGTAGCACCCCAGGCATTCTCCTTCCAGAATGCCTCACTGTTCGAGCAGTGGAGAGCTTTTAATTTAATTTAATTAATTAATTTTTTTAGAGACAGTGTCTCACTCTGTTGCCCAGGCTGGAGTGCAGTGGTGTAATTGTAGCTCACTGTAGCCTTGAACTCCTGGGCTTAAGCAATCAATCCTACTGCCTCAGCCTCTCCAGTAGCTGGGACTACAGGTGTGCACCACCACCCCCAGCTAATTAAAAGAAATTTTTTTTTGTAGAGATGGGGGTCTCATTATGTTGCCCCGGCTGGTCTTAAATTCCTGGTCTCAAGTGATTTTCCGACCTTGGCCTCCCAAAGTGCTGGGATTACAGGCATGAGACACTGTATCCAGCCTTGATTTTATTTTGGTCCAGAAAGCTGATCACTTTGATGGACCAATCTTCAGGCAATGCCTGATCTGTGGGTAGGGAGAGCTACAAGCAGCGTGGTATCTCAGAAGCTATCCAGGGTTTGGGTCCAGCAACAAAGCTGTCATGGGGAACAGCCTAAAGCTGGAGAATCTTTCAGAAAACCCAGAGCCAGCTCAGGCCCTGGAAGTAACCATGGAAACAGGAGCCCACAGAGGCATGCAGGGTGTGGGATAGGTACGTGGGTGGATGGATGGATGGGTCGATGGGCGGCAGATGGGTAGGTGGGTGGGCAGGTGTCACTTTCACAGCAGAAGGGCGAGGGCTGGGGCAGCAGCTGTGAGGACCTCTGAGCTGAAGGAGGTTTGGGAGCTTGGAATGTGTCCTAGGGTGGACAGCTGGGCATGATAAAGACAAACAGACCAGGACAGAAAGGGATCTTGCCCTGAGAGATTTCTCACAACTTCCCAGCCTAGGAAAGGAGTAGAGGTCACGGGAGGAGGAGTGGGGTGGGTTTTTGGAGCAGCGTCCTTGAGCTTCCACTCCACGTCTAGGTGAATTCTGCCTCATCTAGACCCTTGCATGTTATGACTCCCCCTGCCTTCTCCCTCCCATCTACACCAGCCAGGCTTTTCCAAGCCCTCTGTGCTCCACTCTGCCACAACCTGCAGACAAAGACATGCAGTCAGTGCATTTAGAGCAGTAACCTCCCACCAGCCTTGGTGCCTGCATGGTGTTGTGTGCAGCATTGTGCTGGGACTGCAGCATCCTGCCACCAACTGCATGTATGTCCTGGCTCCGTAGCTTCCAAGTCTGGCTTCTGGCCCCAAGAGTCTGTGATCTGGCCAGGCATGGTGGCTTACACCTGAAATCCCAGCACTTTGGGGGTGCCAAGGCAGGAGGATCACTTGAGGCTAGGAGTTCAAGATCAGCCTGGCCAACATGGTGAAACCTCGTCTCTACTAAAAATAAGAAAATTAGCCAGGCATGGTGGTGCGCACCTGTAAGCCCACCTATTCTGGAAGCTGAGGCAGGAGAATCACTTGAACCAGGAGGTGGAGGTTGCAATGAGCCGAGAGCACGCCACTGCACTCTAGCATGGGCAACAGGGTGAAACTCCATCTCAAAAAAAAAAAAAGAGAGTCTGTGATCTACCTAAAATCCCTCAGTACATTCTTCTGCCCAAACCGCTCCAGCTTCAGTGGGAACCTGGAATGGCACCCTCCTTCTAAAATGCAGTGCGGATAAGTTCACAGTGGAAGACGTTCTGAGAAAAGGAAAATAAAGTTCTGTTGAAGGTTAAGAGAACATTTCTCAGTGCCAGCCGGGACTCCTAGACAGCCCGGGCATCCTGGGCTGCATCGTGGACCTGGAGTGAGGTCCTTCCAGCCAAGGATAGCAATGGGGACTTTCCTGTGTCCCCTGTCTCCACCTTGGGAGAAATGGATGTAGGTTGTCTACCAGCTTCTGCTCATCCATCAGCAGCAGAGAATGCCAGGGACTCCAGTTTCTGTGATCTGCTTCTTCCTATAATCTTGACACCCTGTGATTTTATATGATTGAGCTCTGGCCAGGAAATGTGCAGAGGTGAAGTTTGCCACTTTCAGACCTGGCCTCGAAAACATCTTTGTGTCATTGTCCATGCTCTGTCTCTTCCGTTATCTCTCAGCTTAATACAGAGGATGCCAGGAAAGGATTCTGGGACCCTGGGAGCTGGCAGAGCTCTAGATGGAAGGATCTTGATCCTGGAATCACCATGTGGGGAAGACACTTTCCAAACACCCAACTGGACCATAACACAAGCAAGAAATCACTGTTTTCCAGTTGTCCCCCCTTATCTGAGGTTCTACTTTCTTTAGTCTCATTTACCTGAAGTCTGAAAGTATTTGATGAAAAACTGTGGACATAATTCATAAGTGTTAAATTGTGTGCTTTTCAGCAAAAGAAACTACCATCAGAGTGAACAGGCAACATTCAGAATGGGAGAAAATTTTTGCATCTGACAAAGGGCTAATATCCAGAATCTACAAAGAACTCAAACAAATATACAAGAAAAAAACAAACAACCCCATCAAAAAGTGGGGAAACGATATGAACAGACATTTCTCAAAAGAAGACATTCATACAGCCAACAGACACATGAAAAAATGCTCATCATCACTCGCAGAGAAATGCAAATCAAAACCACAATGAGATACCATCTCACACCAGTTAGAATGGCAATCATTAAAAAATCAGGAAACAACAGGTGTTGGAGAGGATGTGGAGAAATAGGAACACTTTTACACTGTTGGTGGGATTGTAAACTAGTTCAACCATTATGGAAAACAGTATGGCAATTCCTCAAGGATCTAGAACTAGATGTACCATATGACCCAGCCGTCCCACTACTGGGTATATACCCAAAGGATTATAAATTATTCTACTACAAAGACACATGCACACGTATGTTTATTGTGGCACTATTCACGATAGCAAAGACTTGGAATCAACCCAAATGTCCATCTGTGACAGACTGGATTAAGAAAATGTGGCACATATACACCATGGAATACTATGCAGCCATAAAAAAGGATGAGTTTGCGTCCTTTGTAGGGACATGGATGCAGCTGGAAACCATCATTCTTAGCAAACTATCACAAGAAGAGAAAACCAAACACCGCATGTTCTCACTCCTAGGTGGGAACTGAACAATGAGATCACTTGGACTCGGGAAGGGGAACATCACACACCAGGGCCTATCATGGGGAGGGGGGAGGGAGGAGGGATTGCATTGGGGAGTTATATCTGATATAAATGATGAATTGATGGGTGCTGACGAGTTGATGGGTGCAGCACACCAACATGGCACAAGTATACATATGTAACAAACCTGCACGTTATGCACATGTACCCTAGAACTTAAAGTATAAAAAAAAAAAAAAAAAAAATTGTGTGCTTTTCTGAGTAGCTTGGTGAAATCTCTTGCTGTCCCATCCAGGACAGCAATCCTCCTTTTGTCTGCCAAATCCATGCTGCACATTCTCCCCACCCCTTAGTCACTTAACAGCCACGCTGGTTATCAGATCAATTGTCTCAGGGCCATAGTGATGTCCAAGTCACCCTTATTGTTATAATGGCCCTCAAGCACAAGAGTGGTGACATTGACATATTGTTATAATTGTTCTATTCTATTATTCGTAATTGTTCATCTCTTACTGTGCCTAATTTATGAATTAAACTTTATCATAGGTATGTATGTGTAGAAAAAAATATCTAGGATTGGTACTATCTGCAGTTTCAGGCACCCATTGGGGTACTTGGAATGTATCCCCTGCAGATAAAGGGGGGACTGCTGTATTATGTTAAGTCCCTGGGATTTGGGGGTTGTTTGTTATAGCAATTAGCCTACCCTAATTGGTCCTGCACCTACTTGAGATAGTTAAGAGGGCAGATTTGGATACCAGAGAGACATGTTTGAGTCTAAACACCCCACTTAATGGGCATCATTAAATGAGGTAATAATAGTACCCATGTGAGGGCAAGAGGCCAGCAGAGAGCTTAGCACAGAGCCGACACATCACAAGCACTCAGTAATTGGCACTCATCATTTCTAACATTTTAAGCACTTGCTATGTGTCAGGCCTTGGTATATAGCTTTTTAATGCCTCTTTTAATCCTCACAGTAATATTATGAGTGTGGGACTCTAATAGGTTTCAAGATGAGGAAAATGAGGCATACAGAGAGTAAATTTTTCACCCAAGGATTCCTGGCTAAGGGCAGGACTGGGACAGCTAGCTTCAGGGTGCGGGGCTGGCTCTTCATTTTCTCTGCCATCTTCATCTTCCTCGCTCACCTGCTGTGGTGGGTGGTGGTTGAGGCTCCTCTACTCCCTGAATGCACTGGAGGGTCTCAGGGTGAATTGT
Source organism: Colobus angolensis palliatus (assembly GCF_000951035.1). Classification (NCBI taxonomy): domain Eukaryota; kingdom Metazoa; phylum Chordata; class Mammalia; order Primates; family Cercopithecidae; genus Colobus; species Colobus angolensis. The sequence goes on along the minus strand of NW_012116810.1, from coordinate 424,554 downwards.
TCTGATCCGGGCATCCCACTGGGCCCAGAGGGTAGGCTTCAGTTCAGCTGTCAGCCTCCCAGGGAAAGTTCAGGAGAGGAGAGACAGCTGACTGCAGAGGATATGCCTGAGGTCGAGGGAGAGGGAGCTTCTGGATCCCTGGGCCTCAACCTCTGCACAGTGGGCTTCAGGAGGACCTAGGGTAGAGGGGAAAGGTGGCCAGACCCCTGAGGCTGAGAAGGGCCCTGGAGGGAGGTGGTTGCCCCTACCTTTGCAGCCATGTTGTCCTCTTGTTCATTTCCCTTGTGGTGACTCTAAGTTTAAATTTTATCATACTTTTGTTAATTATTCCAACCTTGGGCCAGGCGCAGTGGCTCATGCTTATAATCCCAGCACTTTGGGAGGCTGAGGCAGGTGGATCACTTTAAAGGTCACGAGTCTGAGATCAGGCTAACATGGTGAAACCCCATCTCTACTAAAAACACAAAACTTAGCCAGGCATGGTGGCAGGTGCCTATAGTCCCAGCTACTTGGGAGGCTGAGGTGGGAGAATTGCTTGAACCCAGGAGGTAGAGGTTGCAGTGAGCTGAGATCGCGCCACTGCACTCCAGCCTGGGTGATAGAAAAATACCCTGTCTCAAAAATAAATAAATAAATAAATAAAAAATTATTCCAGTCTTGTCTCAGGATGTCCTGAGGAATTCAGCGAAGGGCCCCCAAAGGAGCAGTGCCTAGTGGAGCCGGTGAAGAGCCCTCCAAGGATAAGAAACTTGGAGCAGAAGGCATCAGAGGAGGGAACTTGAGGGCTCCCATCCCACAGGTGCAGGTCCTGTGCAGGCCAGATGTGGAGGATCTGGGCCCCTTTTCATTAAAGGACTCTTAGAGGAGCCCTTCAGACACAACCATACCCTTCTCTCCCTCATCGTTGGCCTCCAGGGAGCACACAGGGATGGAAGGGCTGTCGTCAAACGAGGGAGTGACCTCTGCGGATAAAGCCAAATGGCCTAGGCAAGGACTCACCTGTAAAACAAATTCAGTCTAGCATCCAGGAACAATGCAAAAGCCATATAAACATTTACTGTTGCCTCCTGAGAGAACACTTCATGAGGAATTGCATTTGTAACGTGCAGCAAAACTTCTAAAATCCTTTGTTCTCCAATTTTCCTCTCAATCCCTCCCCTCCCCTACTCCAATTTCACTGGGTCCTAGATCCGGCTTCCTTCATTCCAGGGTCTCCCTCTCCTGCCTCCATCCCCAGCAGTGCCCCTGTGCCCTTACTCCTGTGAAGCCACCCAGACAGGCTGGCTAGCTCCCTTGTCCTCCCTCCCCATTTCCACCACCAACATCAGAATGGCTCCGGAGGGGATCCTCTTCCAAGGAGGAAGAGAAATTGTGACTGTTCCTAATCACAAATTGTCTCCAAGGTAAATAATTCTGGGAGAAGCAGGCACAGGAAACTGGCTAGGAATCTGGCATGGAGGGAGGTGACCGCAAAGGCACTCAGCCCTCACAGTGCTCCCACCACAGGCAGGCCCTGCCCTAAGAGCTGGAGCAGTGAGTGGGTGTCTGCCAAACTGAGTGAGACGCAGCCCCCTCCCTGAGACTGGCCGCCGGGCTGCAGACTCATGGACACACAGCTCTCGATCCACATCCCCAAAGTCAGGCTGCTCAGGGGCTCAACCTTGGATCTACCCTGGAATTGCTTAGGAGCTTAAGAAATGCTGAGTTTTCCTCACCAGAGACTCTGATCTAATTAGCCTGGTGTGAGGCCCAAGGCATCTAGGAGCATTGGCTAAATTAAAAGCTCCCTAGGTGATTCGAATGTGCAGCTAGAGCTGAGATCTACTAAGCTGATCAGTTGCTCAGGACAGCACCCCAGAGCCTGGGGGCTCCAGCCACAGCTCCAGGCACAGTGACCCCCCTCCCCATCCAGTTCCCTTTGCTGCATCAGGAGGAAGGAGTTGGGGCCAAGACTCTGGTTGGCACAGAATAACTTAAGATAGCAGCTGGGGCCTCATTCATTCATCATCCAATCATGTATTCAATAACTATTTAATATGTGTGTTGTGAAGGCAACAAGAGAAACTGACTAAGCGCTCCAGTTTAGACTGGGGAGTCAGGCCTCTTTGAGGAGGTGATATTTAAATCACCTGAGTGGCAAGAAGGGGCCTGCCCTGTGAACCACCATGCCAAGCAGGGAGTGCGGAATGCAGAGGCCCTGCACAGGGAGCAAAGCGGGTATGCAGCTGGAGCGCAGCTGGTGGAGAAGAGAGCAGTGAGCTGAAGTCTGGGAGGTGGGCAGAGTGTACCGTAGGGGGCCTTGGAGCTGCGGTTAGGAGGTGGTTTTCATTCTCAGTGCAATGGGAAGTCCCTGGAACCTTTTCAGGAGGGAATGACATGACCTGGTTTGTGTTTTTAAAAGACATTCTGGCTGCTGTGGGGAGGATGGCTGGTGGGGAGCAGGATGGACACAGGTGAACTGTCCAGTCCTTCAGGGCAGAAGGCACCCCTGTGCTGAGACCCCAGGGGGAAGGTCAAGGACCCAGTTCTTCCTCACAGTGGGGAATGTAGGTCAGGCAGCTCCCTCAGCCAAGCTGCCAGTGCAGCCCCCTCGCCTGTCAGGGGGAGAAAAGCTGTCTGAGATGTGTGGGCTCAGCTGAGAGATCAGCATTGGCAGTGAAGGCAGAGATAACAGTCGACCAGGTGCAAGGATCTGGGCCGCCGACTAAGGTCTCTTCATCTTCCTTCCCAGGGTACCTCTCCCTGCACCCCTGTACCCCCTCACCATCTTCCCAGCAGGCCGGGCCAGCCCAGAGGCAGGCCTCAATCTGTGCCTGGAGCAGTTGGCTGTATTTTAAGATCAGGGCTCAAACCTCTAAATAAACCATAAACAAAGCCAGCTTCCCCAGTATAGAAGGAGGGAGACGGCTCCATTTCTTTTCAGCACGGTGGCTGGGAAATAAACAAGTGGCTCTGCCTGTCACATACACTTACCCTCTGCAAAGGCATCTGTCAGACCCACAGAGCTTCTGCCTCAGCCTTTCCAAGAAATAACTGATGTGCCCCACATTGGGCTTCTCCCTGCAGGCTCCAAGTTCACTTTGCCATTCAAGGAAAGGTGAGCATGGGGCTTGCCCCTGATCCCAGCCTCACAGGAAGAGCTATCAAAGGGCAGGCTTAGACACAGGGCCCCAGTGTAGCTGGAAGCATGTTGGCACAGCTCTCTCAGCTGGGGAAGGGGACAAGAGGGAGGGAGAGAGGGAGGAAGGCAGGAGGTCAGGCGGTTGGCAGGAGCAGGGGCAGAGCTGAGAGGGGCAAGGAGTGGCCTCTGTTAGAGAGATGGGAGGATGAGAGCCTCAGGGGCCCAGACAGAGCGGGTGTGCAGGTGGAGTGGCCGTGGGTGTGGGAGAAGCAAAGAAACAGAAGGCAGAGGGCTCTCTCTCCATGGGTGAAATCCCCCATGACCACAGAGGATGAAGGAGCAAGAACAACAGACAGGAACAGAAGGAAGCCGGCAGATACATGAAGCAGGGGAGGGAGGAAAGCCCCGGAGGAATCAAACTCAAGTATGTGTAGAAGGAAGGACCCTCAAAATGCAGCAGGAAAAGGTGATTTATGCATTGAGCTAGATCAGAAGAGCCAGGAGCCAAGGCCAACGGAACGGGAGCGGCTGGGAATGGTGACATGTGGCAGAATGTGGCTCATGTCACATTGGTGACATGTGGCACACACAGATATGTGGCGGTGAAGCAGAAGGGGGCTGTGAGCTCTGGAGGGGCCAGAAGGCAGGCAGCTCGTAGTGAAAGGATAGGGTTAAGAGCTAGAGAGGGCCACAGGGCCCATGAAGACTGTCCCCCAGGTGCTGCTGCTCAGGCCCCTGCAGCAGGGACACCTTGCAGCCACCATCACCCCCAAGGTGTGGGAGAGGGGATTGGAAAATGTTGAAAGAGGCAGCGACACAGGGATTACACATGCATTGAAGCACACACCCCCTCAGCAAGGGCAGCACTCTCTCCACAGCACCCCCATGGGGATGAAGGAGATCCAGGGGCTCCCAGACTGCAGCCAGGTGCGCGGGAGCCACAGACCTCCAATGATGGACACAGCAGACCTAGATGAGGTTGCTCTCCACATCACAGACCCTGAGAGAAAGGGAGACGAAGACAAGGACAATCAAGATCAGATTTTTCTCCCTCTCTCCCTCTCAGACACACACACACACACACACACACATACACTCTCACACACGCAAACACACTGGGAAATAAAGGGTGGCTTGTATGTGTTTGGGGGTAGGGCAGACGGGAGGACTGGTTTCCTCTTTTAGGGACCTGAAGAAAAGTTTCCCAAAGCCCGGGGAAAGGTCAAACACAAGAAAGAGGAAGTGTGTGTGGCCCTCACTACCCTACTGTCCCTCTCCCATGTGGCTGCCTCAGCCTACACACACATTTGCAGAGGCCTGCAGGGGCATGGGTGTGAAACCCTCTCAGCAGGCAACACACTGCATTCACACCCACACACATGTCCAGAAGCCAGTGGCTGGCACAGGGATGGGTCAGACTTGGATGCAGGAGCTCCCATACGAAGCCAGATTACGGGTTCTCTCCCGGTCCACCAAGGAGGCCCCAAGCCCTCCAGGGCTACACAGAGCACCTCTCCAGCTGGGATGGCATTGCCAGAATTGCGTAAAGAAAGAATGTGCTTCCCACTGTGGCTGTGGTGGTTGCACCATGAGTCCAGAGCCACCTTGCAAGGGCATTCCCAGGACTTCTGACCGAGACATGTAGACGCTAGCTACACTCGCTAGCTACACTCGCCTGCTAAGCTCGCACACCCACCGTGCTCCAGTTTTGCAAGGGGACACCACAGAGAAAGACCAAAGGGAGGGGGCTGCACAGGGACTGGGTCCATTTCTCAGCTCAGCCCAGTAGGCAGGGCCTTAAGGACAATCCTAGGAGACCAAGAGCTCAGATCTGGGCCACGAGTCTTCTTGGGAATGGGGACGCAGATCCTGAGCACATCTACCAGTCCCCACTCCAGCTCGAACCCCCCAGTCCCCACTGTTGGCACGCACATCGCTCTCAACGTATTCCACACGCATAAGTCCGTCACTGTCCCAAGAATACTACACTGTACACAGCACACTGTACACACAGCACACGGTTCCCCATGCCACACACTGCGCTGACACACGTCCCAGGGCTCCCCTGTGCCGACGCATCTTCCCATCCGACAGAGGACCCATTTTAATGAACGCGGTACACACAGTGAAAAGTCCTGCTGTCTTCAGCCTACACACACACACAGCGCCCTGCAGTCCCGCACAGCCCGCACACCACACTGGCCTGGACACAAACGGTGCCCACACAGAGCTCCAGACCAGAACTCAGCGACTCCCGCCCCCGCTGTGCGGCCTGCGCTACCGTCCCCGGCGTACTAAGCCGAGCTCCACCTCAGACTTCCCGGCCCCCCGTTTTCTCCTCCAGCTCCTTTTCCCCAACAACCCCACGCCCGGGCTTCGGGAAACTTTTCTTCAGGTCCCTAAAAGGGGAAACCTGGAGTGCCTCCGGTTCCGCCCTGAACCCGGACACGCGCAAGCCGCCCTTTATTTCCCAGCCCGGCTCCCGCCAGACCCAGCGGGGAAAGGTCACCGTAGGCAGCCCCCTGCCTGCGCCCTGGGGGTGGTGATAATAACAGCTGTCACCGGGGGATGGGCGGGGGGGAGGGAGGGGTGT
>NW_012116810.1:394780-418202 GCF_000951035.1 Colobus angolensis palliatus | reverse complement strand
GACGCGGGGGCTGCAGGCGTGGGAGCTGGACCCAGGGGAGGCCGGGCCGCCCCGCTCTTTCCCCCGCCCGGGTTTCCAGACTCCAGCCCCAACCTCCCAAAGCTACGCGCCCCCCATGTCGGCCCCGCTCTGCCCGTGCGTATTTCAGCTCTGGTCCCTCCTGTCTGCGGCGAGCGGGCGGGGGCGTCTCCCGGGCCTGCCCATGGACAAGGTCAGCACGCAGCCCCCTGGGCGCTCAGAGCCGCGGGGACGCGACGCCGCACGCGCAAAGCGCCAACCGAGACCCCCGGGGTGGAGCCGTGTTAATAGAAACATACCTACCCCCAGCCTTTCCTGAGAGGGAGCCAGACCCCTCAAACTCTTGCCCCAGCCCAGTGCCCTTCAGTACCCAAGACCCACCTAGGAGGCCTGGGCCCGCCAGAAATGGGTAGGAAGAGGGGGCGATGGGCCGGGGCGCAAGGCCCTCTTGCCGACGCTGTTCCCTCCGCTTCCAGGTGTAGCGCCCCCGCGCGGCGCGGGCTGCCGGCGCCTCCAGCATGACCGGCCAGAGCCTGTGGGACGTGTCGGAGGCCAACGTCGAGGACGGGGAGATCCGCATCAACGTGGGCGGCTTCAAGAGGAGGCTGCGCTCGCACACGCTGCTGCGCTTCCCCGAGACGCGTCTGGGCCGCCTGCTGCTCTGCCACTCGCGCGAGGCCATTCTGGAGCTCTGCGATGACTACGACGACGTCCAGCGGGAGTTCTACTTTGACCGCAACCCTGAGCTCTTCCCCTACGTGCTGCATTTCTATCACACCGGCAAGCTTCACGTCATGGCTGAGCTGTGCGTATTCTCCTTCAGCCAGGAGATCGAGTACTGGGGCATCAACGAGTTCTTCATTGACTCCTGCTGCAGCTACAGCTACCATGGTCGCAAAGTGGAGCCCGAGCAGGAGAAGTGGGACGAGCAGAGTGACCAGGAGAGCACCACGTCTTCCTTCGATGAGATCCTTGCCTTCTACAACGACGCCTCCAAGTTCGATGGGCAGCCCCTCGGCAACTTCCGCAGGCAGCTGTGGCTGGCCTTGGACAACCCTGGCTACTCAGTACTGAGCAGGGTCTTCAGCATCCTGTCTATTCTGGTGGTGATGGGGTCCATCATCACCATGTGCCTCAATAGCCTGCCTGACTTCCAAATCCCTGATAGCCAGGGCAACCCTGGTGAGGACCCTAGGTTCGAAATCGTGGAGCACTTTGGCATCGCCTGGTTCACATTTGAGCTGGTGGCCAGGTTTGCTGTGGCCCCTGACTTCCTCAAGTTCTTCAAGAATGCCCTAAACCTTATTGACCTCATGTCCATCGTCCCCTTTTACATAACTCTAGTGGTGAACCTGGTGGTGGAGAGCACACCTACCTTAGCCAACTTGGGCAGGGTGGCCCAGGTCCTGAGGTTGATGCGGATCTTCCGCATCTTAAAGCTGGCCAGGCACTCCACAGGCCTCCGCTCCCTGGGGGCCACTTTGAAATACAGCTACAAAGAAGTAGGGCTGCTCTTGCTCTACCTCTCCGTGGGGATTTCCATCTTCTCCGTGGTGGCCTACACCATTGAAAAGGAGGAGAACGAGGGCCTGGCCACCATCCCCGCGTGCTGGTGGTGGGCTACTGTCAGTATGACCACAGTGGGTTACGGGGATGTGGTCCCAGGGACCACTGCAGGGAAGCTGACTGCCTCTGCCTGCATCTTGGCAGGCATCCTCGTGGTGGTCCTGCCCATCACCTTGATCTTCAATAAGTTCTCCCACTTTTACCGGCGCCAAAAGCAACTTGAGAGTGCCATGCGCAGCTGTGACTTTGGAGATGGAATGAAGGAGGTCCCTTCAGTCAATTTAAGGGACTATTATGCCCATAAAGTTAAATCCCTCATGGCAAGCCTGACGAACATGAGCAGGAGCTCACCAAGTGAACTCAGTTTAAATGATTCACTACATTAGCTAGGAGGACTTGTCACCCTCCACCCCACATTGCTGAGCTGCCTCTTGTGCCTCTGGCACAGCCAGGCACCTTATGGTTATGGTGTAAGGAGTATGCCCAGCCCCTGAGGGGAGAGATGCATGGGATATGCACCCAGGTTTCTTTTACAGTATTTAGAATCGTTTTTAGAGGGTGGTGTGTCTGACACCATGCCTTTGCACCTTTCCATGAAATGACACTCACTGGTCTTTGCATCGTGGGCATAAAATGTTCACCTTTTTGCCAGATGAGTACACCCAGAATGCTAATTTTTCTGTTCATCGTGTACACTATTCTAGTGCTTGTGGCCCAGTACTGTCTATGAGTTGTTGTGCTCCTGTTTCTGAGGTTGTCGTGTGAGTTCTGTACAAAAAGCCCCCACAAGTCTGTCCACTGGAAATGCATCTATGAGGTCAGCAAGGATATCATGAGATTTTTGCTCACAGTCATGTGAAAACAAAATCTCAGCTCTTTATTCATTGCTTTCATTTAGTTTTAATACCAAAACAAAGAGAATGCAAAGTTAAGCACACTTGACCAATGCAAGTCTGTATGTTGTTTTTATAAATGATCTGTAGTTCCGTGGCTTGCATGGGTGCGCCTATCATCTTTAGAACGATGTACACTGATGTTCATCTCATAAATGTCACTCTTTAGAGAATGTTAGTTAAACATGTAGCGAAGATTGAATTTTTTCCCCAAGGACAGATGCGTTAGGCAGAGGGGCTTCAGCTAAATAGTCGAGACCGTAGGGTGCTTAAAGCCAAGTCAGTGCAGGCTGAGCCCCTTGGTTCATGGTCAAACCTCCATGTTTCGTAGGGTGAGTGTAGAGACATGTATTTCTGGATGAGGTTTCTGATCTAGACCATTTGACCAAACTTTGCTGCGTCTAAGATATTAGCATGTTTTTGAAATATTTATTTTTTAAGATGTTTAGGAGTAAGGTTGTGTTGTCTTCCTCAACTAAAAAGAAGTTTACTGTTGTATCGTCTCCCTGAGGTGAACTTTGTTGGGTTGCTAGCAAGGGAAGTAGCTTACTTTTGTTGCCTGCTCTGAAAGCTCATCAAATGAGAGCCCTTTTATTTCCAAGCAGAATTTACTCAAATAATTTTGCTTCTGAGATATAGTATGTTGTATATATGTTATGTTTTCCCTGGAGTTCCTGCCATGACATGGAAACCTGGTGGTATGGAAGCATGTACTCAAAATATAGATGTGCATGAAGGTGGTGTGGCTTACCCAGGATGGAAATGCTGCAGTTCTTACTTGCATTCCAATTGCCTTTCATTGGGGGTGAGTGGGTAGAGGCCAGGAGAAAGGAAAGAGTTGTAAAATAAAACACTGCTAGTTCATAAAATGTCATAAAAATTGTAAACTTGAAAAGCTTAATGCTATTCAAAAGACTTTCGAACTTCTAAACTTGCATTGAAGGTAGATGACTGTTTCCTCCTCCAAAATTCTCCTGCCCCTCTTGTTCAGTTAACCAGCACATAACATTGTGATGGGGAACCTGGGTTCCTCTATAAAATAATTCTTCTCCATCATCTTTAAGGTAATCTGATGGTTTTCCAGGGTGCTTTCATTATTGTTCCATCTTTGAAAAGGCAATAGAACCCGGGGGTCTGAGCATGCAGCTATGCAGGCTTTTCATCCAAAGGTTGGGACTCTTCTTAAGAGGTCTTTTTGTGTTTCAGTTGATTGAAGATGATACTTACCTCATGGAGGCGTGGCAAGGGTCTTCTTAGAAGGCTTTGTGTTCTTGTAGTTGTCATGGCTACTACAGTGTGGGTGATTGATTGAATGAATTCACTAGCCACTTGTGTCCTGGAGCTCCCAGTTCAAATCTTTCCATCAGACTGGAGGCTCATGGGAGGCTGGGGGTGGCTGTCTCCTAGTGTCTACATCCATGTCTCTGAAGCATCAGGAAAAGTGAGATGACTTAGAGGCAATGGGGCACTGAATCAGTGGAGCAGGACTATTTTTCAGAATTTGCACATGGAACACTTAGCTTTGGCTGATGCTTCCAGCCCTGGAAGGCATAACATTTACAGAATCATCCCCAGCTGCACTGAAGGCAGGTGGTGGTACAGACTTAAGAGGACCGTTCAGTTTGCCAAGGCTGATGGTATTGGGTCACTGAGCCTGGTATCCACGGCCACTGACCAGGAAACTTATGCAAAGTGGAAACAAGGAAGGAGGCAGAATAACTCAGTCACTCTCATGAGGTTTTTCTAAACAAGAAGGCTTACCACCAAAAAAGAGGTACCCTAGTGGTTACCCTTTGCAAATGTTAAGCTGGAAAACTTGACTTTTCTTTTTGGTAATGACTTGCATTTATCTGGTGCCTTTCATTGGAGGAATCCCAAAGTGCTTTAGAGACTATCTTTTTAACATCTCTTGTACATACATATATACTTACATATTTACTTATATAATATTATCTTGCCCACCTGGACCTTTAGTCACTTCTGAGCATGAGAATGTCCCAATAGCATTGAGTTTTTCAAGTGGTGGTTTTAGATAAGTGGGAGAGAGAACAACCCGGCTGGCTTGAACCATGGAGCTAATTCCCACAAGGGATGTAGACTGAATGGTGACCCAGAGAGAAATAATCTTCTTCTTCCCTAAAGTCTCACTAAGATGTGAAGTTTACAGGTGCTCTCCACAGGGTCTTTGATTGACCTTGCTAAATAACATCTAACCAGCAGTTTCTTTTAGTCCCGGAAGCTAACCAGTGAGGGTCAGGTTAATTTTCTGCATTGCTCTTGGAGCAAAGGCTAGAACTATGAGGTGACATCTTTGGCAACCAGGCTGTCAGACTGACCTGTAAACCTCCTTTAGGGGGACAGAGTAGAAAGTGGAGATGACTTGTTTCCAGCTGTGAGCTTGAGAGAAGCATCACTCCCAACATTTGAAGGTTATTGCTTTCAATACCATTGGGACAAATATACGGGCCAGGCTTTGATATCTGTGATGCGCATTTTGGAAGTGCTGGGTTGGGAAGTGACACATGTCTGTTGCACAAATGCATATTGGTTATAGGATTGTGTTTTCTGCCAAACCCCTACATTTCTTGGGTTTGCAAGTGAGGAAGGGCATGTTGTAATGCCGAGCTGATTTGTAGCTCGTAAGGTAGTAATTGGTATTTAACATTTGGATTTGTTATTTCTACTTATCTTAGCACTCAGATAATTGAACTACCTGCTAATTCTTGCCTCATTTCAAAGAAAATAAGTTGTTATGCACTTTGGGATAGCGGTGATCTGTACAGGCTGTGTGTTAGCTACTTGAAGGCTTAACTGATATTTCTTGTATGTTTTAACAGCATGACTTCTTACAGAGTTGTAATTTTTAAAATTGAGGACGCCGTATTTGAGATGTCAGTTTTAACACTCATTAACACACTACTGTGCAAGCATTGATGCAGGCTGCACGGAACCATTATGTCTGATTGTTGCACTTTCATCTCTGTGCCTCAATTCGGGAATGGGCAGTAATACTGACACACCCAGGACTCCAGCCTCAAAAAGTGTGCAGATTAAATAGACGAAAATTATTTGCACCTCTTGGAGGCACTTCAATTGCATATGCAGTAGCAAACAAGGAGGGCATTTAAAGTTGGGGACCAAATTTCCTGAGAAAGCCTGGTTTTTTGTTTTTTTTTTTTTTCAATTTGGGGGAAGGGGAAGCTGTTGTTTATTCTTTGTAAAGGCGGGGTCCTGCTTTTCTAGGATCTTGAACCACTAGCCTCCTTTGTAGAAGGAATGGTCATGTATTCTTGTAACTCTTGTGAAACAGACACCCCTGCAGGATTTTCCTCCTGCATGCTTTCCTGCTCAGCACCGCTGTCAGCCTGCCCTGCCAGCCCCACCCTGTTCCAAAGTGCCACTCTCCCTGCTGCCGAAGTAGCTCCCTTATAGTAAATTGGGTAACCCTGAGTGTCCTGGCTGGTTGGGCATGAACACTGCTGGGGGATACATAGAGACACTTCTTGGCACACTTAAAATAGACTGACAGTATAAGCCGGTCCAAAGGCCATGGTGAATCAGTAGGAAGGCCACTGGGCGGACTTGGTTCTGCTGGGTTTTGCCTTCAGCTCTGTGACTGTAGGTACATAGTGTGGCCTCTCCAAGCCTCACCTTCCACTGCTGCAAAATGAGAAGGTTGGATTAGATAATCTTTAAAACCCTACCCACTTCTTCATCTCAATATAAAAACAGAATTTCTGCATGTCTCTCTATGTCCTCATTCTAGCCATGAGCCGATCCTACTGTCCCTAATTTATTTTTAAGAAGGGCAGAGACATTGTTTACAAACAACCTTCTATTTGGTTTCATTTCCTCTTTAGCAGTCAGCCACAATAGACGACATTTGGAGGGACAATGCAGTCAGGGAAATGCTTGAGCTAGGTTCTGATCCAAGTGAATCAAGTTTTAAAATCATCAGCGAGTGTCTCCTTTGGGATTTCCACTGTTTCCACCTGTGTACACTGAATCCAGATTCCTGCCATTAACAATCATTAGACAGAGGAAAATCACCAAGATCCCGTTCAACTCCAGGGCTAACACTGCTCATTTTGGTTTTCGCCTTTGTGAAGGATAGGAGATCCCCTACCTGTTTCCATGAGGTTATTGGGCCCCAGAAGGGGCCCTGAGTTGTATGGAGCAGATGGCTGTCCCATCCAACACTCAACTCACACTGAGCAGTGGTGGCATCTGCAGGTGATCTTGTCTGTGTATGCAGCAGAATGGTGTAGAAATCTGTGTTAACCTTGCCCCACACTCGTTGAGGCTGAGGAAGGATGCACAGCACTGCTCTCCAGCCTTGCCAGAGTCTTTGCATTCCATCAAGTGGCGGGTAGCTCAGCTCCTCCCCTTTAGCCACCATCCCTGCAGCAAGGGTATAAATGAATGTTCAGGGGTATTTTAGGGCCAGGATGCCTTACATCTTAAAAGGAAAAACAAACACCTCCCCTTGAGGGAAGAGCTTAAATGTTGCATGTACACGGTTATTATCTCCTGTTATTTTTATGAGAATTCTTAACTAGCATTTCCACCCAAGGACCTTACCTGGGTGTTACATCTGGTCTATGCTGCAGGTCTGAAACTCTGCAACATTTTCCCCCTTCTGGGACCTCACTTGTCAATAGCATCATCCTCCTGGGTAAATTCTCCCAAGCAAACGACTGTGTCTGCAGCTGGCAGCTGATGCATTCAGAAGAACAGAGACGCAAACAAGTCCTCAGAGATCCATGGAGGGGAAAGAGAGGGAGGGGAAAGAGATACAAGAGAGGGGGAGAAGAAGGCTGGTGTGCCTTGGAGTTGTGTAAGGTCCTACAGAAGGAACGGGATAAGAAGAAACCAGAACATGGAGGGAAAGAGAAAAAAAGAGGGAACAGGAGAGAGCGAATAAAGGAAAATGCAGAGGAAAGAAGCGAAAAGAGCAGAGAGCAAAAAGAGAGGCAATGTCTAGTGACATTATTTTAGGACTTCCAGTGAGTCTCTTTTGTTTCCAGTCAACCTAGCGTGCTCCTAGCCCAGCAAGGCCTCCTGGAGGCAACGATCGCTGGGGTTGTTCCCACTGCTCTCCACCTGGACTGGCCCCCATCCCTGCTTGCCAGAGGGCTCCACAATCTGGTAGAATAGAGAGCTCCGGAGCCCACTGGAAGCATTTTTGGATGAAGAGGGCAATGAGGACACAAGGAAAGAAGGAATAAATGTTTCCTCTGTGAAGACAAGACTTCCGGGCTACAGACAGAAAGAGGACTCCAGGGGCCAGCCAGACAGGGTGTGGTGCTGGGAGTCAGGGCTGGACAGGTGGAGGGGAGGGAAAAGGAAAAAAACCTTTTCCTCCAGGAACAGGAACCTGCATAGGCAGAGAAAAGAAGGCCAAAGCACCAGCATGTGTGCAGAACGTCGAAGTCAGTAAGTCTAGAGAGAAGCAAGGTGCAGATGGGGGGCAGAGCTAAGCCATCTGAAGACCCTGAGCTTCATGCTTTTGTCACCAGGGTGGAGACATCCTGACCTGATGAATATTGTCAGACTGTGATTCTAGCATCAGCTTGGAAGTGTGAGAGGGGACAGGTGGCTGATTTGAGGTCACAGTCACAGTATAGATCAGATACAAAGGGAGTGGGGTGGGGAGGAGGGGCAGTGCAGGTCAGCGGGGAGGCGGCTCTGCAGGACTCTATCAGTGACTGGATATGGGATGAGCGAGAGGGAGGGGAGGATGGTTTCTGGGTTTCTGACTGGGTTGGTGGCTGGGTGGCTGGTGGTACCACCTAGAGAGATAGGGAATACTCAGAGCCATGTTGCCTGAGTGCCTGGGACACACAGAGGGGGTGTGCGGTGGGCAGAGGGAGGCCTGGGGTGGGAGTCCTCAGCTTAGAGATGGAAGTGGACACCATGGAGAGGCCAGTCCGCACCCCGAGGGAGACGGGCATGGGAAGGGACCCTTGGGGATGAGTGAGGCCATAGCCTTGCTTTGCTCAGCTGACTCCTTATCTGCCAACCTATTTCTTTCCTTTCGCCTGAGAAATCCTAGAGGGGTGATCTCTACTGGCGACCTTGGCTTTCCTCTCCTGCCACTTCCTTGTGTTTTCTCTGTGACCGGCCTCTGTTCCCACCGCCCTTTTGGAACTGCTGTCCTGATGGTCACCAGTGCTTTCCTGATAGCCAAATTCAGTGTCCTGTCCTCCATTCTCAAGCTCCCCCGAATTCTTTGTCCACACAGATCAGCCTCTAAGTCCCAGGCTCTCCCTCCTTTGTGATTTTGGGGCTCTGCTTTTCCCTCCCATCACCCCATGGTTCTTCCTTCTCCTCTGACCCCTCCCTCTTCAGTTTCCCCCACAATTCTGTCCACAGCCACACTGTCCATAGGAGCCTGCCACACCCTATATCCAACTGCAGCCTCCACCCACCTGCAAAGGACCCCTGTGTGTCCTGCCCGATGCCCTCACTCCTGAGCCCCACACCCACGTCACCCATGTGCATTGGCATTCGCCCGCTCTAAAATGGAACTTCCCACCTTCACTCCAAACTTGCTCTTCCTCCTGACTTCTTCCTCATTCTGTCAATGGAACCACAGTGCTCCCAGCCCCTCGAGTTGAAATTTTGGTCATCTTTGAATCCTCCCAATTTATGTACCCCTTTACTCACCATCGTGATTATTTACTGGCAGCTGAGTAACTGCCAAGTACCATGTTAGATGCAAGGGAAATAAATCCAAAGGGCATTGTGCACAGTCATAAGCAGTGTAGACTTGAGAGACACTTTATTGTGCAGCAGAATCCTCTGGGGAGCTTTTCACGATGTAGATTTCTGGGCATTACCCATCTACAAATTCAGACTCTTGAGGTGAAACCAGGAATCTGCAGTTAAAGGTTCACAGGTGACTTGGGTTTACGTGGCTTGCAGACCATTCATGGGGAAACACTACTTCAGGGGTTCCCCTTGCAGACCACATCGTCTCCTCACCTGCACCCACTGGACCAGGTGTCACCTGCACTTTCCTCGGTATCTTGCACATTGGTCCCCTTGTATCCATTCTAGGGCTCTCACCCCACTTCTGTCCATGTTAACTCATGTTCATTCCCAACAGACTCATCCCCAGGCTCTCCCCCAACAACCCATCCTTTTCTGCAACCCCTCCACTCCCCGCCCCACACACACATCTTTCTCTTTCCAGTGTCTTAGACCTACTAGTGACTTCTTGGCCACCGTTGGTGCTCCTGTTGAATATAACCACAGATGCCAAGGGCCACAGCTGAGGAAGTGGAAAATCTGCACGGGCCCAGTAAGGTACTATCTAAAAGACAGAAAAGGGCCCATTTAGGAAGGAGTTGCCTTTCAATGGATAGCCAGGCACAGGCAGAAGAGACATTAGAGCTTTGTAACTAGGGACACACAGAGTTGGCAGCACAAAGGGCCTGGGCCTCTGAAGGTTGTATGGCCAGGCTCACCATCCATCCAGGGATGACCCAGCCTGCACCCTAGATTATCGGCCTCCCACAGCAGCCGGTCCATCTGCCCAGCAGTCCCTGGGCACCCAGGAGCACAGCCTACGTGGCATGAGCGGGCGGACTGGGGGTATGTGGCAGGAACAGAATTGGGGTTCTTGGGGAGGTTTTTTTCCACTTAAAACTCTTTTTGTCGCCTACGTCTCCAGACATTTAAAGACTTCTGAGCTATTTTCAGACCTACTATGAAAAGAACTGAGGTGCTAGCAGTCAGACACCCATCGAACTGTTTCCTAAGAGGAGAACTGGCATGACTCACTTTTGATCTGTCAGCTTTGTATTGATTTTTCTGGCAAACTTTGTAGGTCTACCCAGGGTTGACTCCACTGAGAGCGGCTACATTGTAACCCGCTGCGTTCAGAGTCGGTCATTACAAAGGCCACCATCACAGGATCGGATTATGCATTTCTTTTTGTGGGAATGTGGGAGGAGAGGAGGGAAACCGCAATCCACAAAACCAAGGGTGTCCCTGGGCTTCCCCACTGCCTGCTGAAGGGAAGTCAGGCAGCTGTCTTCATGCCTCTCCTGGGCTGGGGACTGAGGGCTGCCTTTGGAAAGAGGGGCTGGTTGGAGCTGACGGAGGCCCAGAGGCAAACCAGTTCCACCCTGACCTTTTCCTCTCCACTGGGAACCAGGGAGCCAGCGATTGGAGGCTCAGAAGGAGGATGATGAGGTTTTATGCACAGTTTAAATATATTGCTATGTAATTTTCCAATTTTAAAACATGAGATCACTGATTATTCAGTAGCTTCCCCCCACCTTTTTTTTTAAACAAAGTCCTCCTGTGTGTATGTTTGTGTGTGTGTATTTAAAGCCTTTTCAGTCGAACTGAGATATCCTACTGACCTTCCCATTGTACCTGAGCACCCATGAGAATGTGTAGATGTGTGTCAGAGCTTTAGAGACTGCAAGGAGCTCCTGAGTCTGAGGACTCACTCGTGCTGATATTTCAGGGAAGAGCTTGATGCCTGGAAACTGAAATGTGCAGATGTTACATATTGAGAGACTGGAGTGCTGGCCTCAGCAAACAGTGCCAGGAGAGGAACCAAGAGGTGGAACCGCGTCAACCAGGAGCCATTGTTTCGCTGAGGCAAAGCCATTTGCCAGGCCCTGTGCTGGCTGCCCTGGCCCTCAGTGCCTCCCCGCAACTTTCCTGTGGGTGCCCTCAGGTGAAACAGCCCCTCAGACAGCCCCTTTGGAGCAGGTTTGACATGTCACTGAGAGATGCATATGTGTGTGTGTGCCTGCGTGCATGTGTATGTCTATGTGTGTGTACGTGGGTCTCTGTGTCTGTGAGTCTGTGTGTGTGTGTGTGTGTGTGTGTGTCCATTATGTCTGTGTGCCTGGATGTCTGTCTGTGTGGCCATATGGATGTCTATGAGCCTTGTGTGTATCTGTGTGTGCCTGTGTGTATGTGTCTGTGTGTGAACCTCTGTATATGTCCATGTGTCTGAGTGTATGCATGTGGGTGTGTCTGTGCCTCTGTGTGTGTCTGTGAACATGGGGGTGGAATGGAAGGGGACAGCCTCACCCGTGGGGAGAAGGGGATGGAAGCAGCTGCTCTCCAGCGCTCCTGGTAGACATCACTTCCACAGAGAGGCTTTCTCTGCACTCTTTCCAATTTCAATTCTGCTTTCTGCCAGCCAGTGTCTCTCCCTCGTGTTGTCTCACTGCATCCAATGCTTTTCCTTCTTAGCTGTTATTGTAATGTGTCATTTTTATTTATTGGGTGATGTGTGTCACCCCCGCTAGTCTGGAAGCTCCATGGATACAGGGAGATTTTATCTCCAGTGCCCAGCACAGTACCCGGCACAGAATAAATGCTGACAGATAATAAATGAAATGAGGGCAGAAGGGCCCTGTCATTGCTCCTCCGGATAAATGGCGAGTCCCTGTGGAGTCTATTGGACCTGGTACATAGCTGCATCAAGGGTCAGGAGTTTCAGGGCACCGACATCCTTAGCAAAGCCTCCCAGGCTGGAGACCTGTGACATGCTAGCCAGGCAATGCCACCAACAATGAGACTGGAAGGGACAGCTTCCCTGAGAGGCACATTTCTGAATGAGATCCAGAACTGAGGAAAGCTTGCCAGATATTCCCCTCGGGTAATGATTAATGCATGAACCAGTTCCCAGGTGAATAATGTAAAAAGGAATCACTATATAGGCCCCCAACACCTCTGAGGTCGGGCTCAGTGGAAAGCACACAAGCTATTCGGCATCAGAGCAGCGGTCGCTACATGCGCACACAGTTGGGTCGGCAGGTATTACTTTATACTAGTTAGAGGGATAGGCTTAACATTAATTAATGTCTCATTGCTGATCTGCTAGCAAAACCTAAACCCCAAACCCAAACCTGAGCCCTTCATTTAAATGTATCCTCTGTGGCCAGCTCAGCACAATGAAGTCTGCATACCGATTCAGTCCTGCGGTTCACTGACTAGATCTCAAATGAAGCCGGCAGCGCATGGGCTGGTGTGGGAAGAAGAGCTTGCAGTGTGCATTTGTCGTCTGCCATGCACTAGCAGTGAGATACTGCGCACAACATGGCACCTCTCTAGCCTTCAGGGAAGAGGTGACGCCTGAGCTAGGACTTGTAGAGAGAGGACGGATATCAGAGGGAGGATGTACGTCCTGATTCCTTGGGGCAGGACTAGGGATAGCTGCTGCCAGCATCAAACCTGCTC
This sequence comes from Colobus angolensis palliatus, assembly GCF_000951035.1. Classification (NCBI taxonomy): domain Eukaryota; kingdom Metazoa; phylum Chordata; class Mammalia; order Primates; family Cercopithecidae; genus Colobus; species Colobus angolensis. The sequence goes on along the minus strand of NW_012116810.1, from coordinate 405,510 downwards.
CAGGGGGCCAGCCTAGCCCTAGAGGGATAAAGGAGTTACGGGTAGGCTGCTCCTGGGGCCCTCCTGAGAGGCACAGATGGATAAAAGGTTGGGGGCTGGGAGATGGCAGGAATCCAGACCGTGAGTGTGGCCAGAGGCCCTGAGAGCCCCAGACACAGGGGCTCCTTTCAGCTCCAGCTCCACCTCCTAGGCTGGCAGTCTTAAGGCAAATTTCTCCCATTTCCATTTTTTTAAAATTTATTTTTCTAAATTTTAATTCTGATAAAAGAGCGGAAATTTTACTATTTTAAGTGTCCAGTTTGGTGGCATTAAGTACATTCACATTATTGTGCAACCATCACCACCATCCAATTCCAGAACCTTTTTCACCTTGCATAAAAAAAATTCTGTGCCCATTAAACAATAGTTCCCCATTCCCTAATCCCCTGTCCCTGGTTCAGTCTTCGATTCGATTTTATTACATAAGCACGTGTGTGTGTGTGTTTGTGTGTGTGTGTACCATCACCCAGTGGTACAGTGCAAAAAACTTACATAAATCTTCATTAAAATTCTAGGTCAGACATTTACTACTGTGAGAATTCGGTTAAGTAACATCATCTTTCTGAACATTTGTCTTCTCAGCTAAAATCTAAGGAGGAGGATGATGACGTTAATAGCTAACATTCACTAGGCACATGTCCATGCATTTCCTTTTCTCAAAAACCCCATAAAATAGGTTCTAGTATAATTTCCATTGGTAGATGAGGAATTGGAAGCACAGAGATGTATCCCAAGGCCACATTTAACATCTAGAAGGTCACTGTGAAGAAAGTGCCAGGCACAGAGCCCATGCCCAAAAGTGCCCATGCCCAAAAGTGAGGGTTCCTGTTGCCTTTTTCAGGAGTCTTTACCAGGTGTGGTTTATATAGTCTATGTATGGAGCATCCTTTGTGTAGCAATGAGTCTAGAGTCATTGCATTTTAGCTTCACTACAACACTAGAAGGTAGATACTTTAAATGTAGTTTTAAAGTGTGTTAATTTGTAATTCCACAATAGTTGAAATCAAAGAAATCATACCTTATAGGGAGAACTCAAAACTCACATGACTACCACCCTCTAAACTCAGACCCCACCCCAGAGTAACTATTCTTATTGCATTGGCGTACTGTATGTCTTCCCAGACCTTTCTATGAATTAATAGACACATCTTTGTACCTGGAGAATTGAAAAACGTTTTTGCAGCTTGCTCTGTTCTGGAAACTTCTCAATATCACTCAGAAATATTTTTCCGTATCAGTTCATAAAAATCAACCTCATTCTTTTTAACTGCACAGTGTGTTCATATCAAGGTGTATTTAGCCACCTCCCTCTGACAATCAGTTACTGAGGTGGGCAATGTCTTCATTTGGGCATGGTATCTTGTCGAAGGCCATCTGACTGGCCAGTGGCAGAGCTGGGTTCTAGCATCCTCGTTTCTGGCTCCAAAGTCAACAGCCATAACCACTGTAGTATAAATTAGCACAAACATAAAGTCTGTTTTCAAGTCAGATGGAAACTCAGTAGTTACTGACTACATTTATTTGTTCAATGCTCACTTATTTATTGAGCATCTACTATGTACTATAACCAGTGGTGGAGAATCTCCACCTTGAAATGTCTCCCCTCTTGGCTTCTAACTCCACCTCACGCCTCCTGGCTTGTTGTCAAATTTGCTGGCCATCCCTCTTGCTCCATTGCCCCCTAAATTTTTATCTTTGTTCCCTTTTTGTTTCCTCACTTGGCACTGTTCCTGTGAGCCTTTCCATCCATGCCTCTGATTACTAAGTCTTCATTTCCAGGTCTCCCTCCCTTTCTCATCCAGCTCCAGACTCATGTTTCCAGCTGCCCCCAGGATACCTGCTCCTGGGTATCTCATAGCCATCTAAAATTCCACACATCCAATTCTGGACTCATTCTCGTACCCCTAAACCCACTCCTTATTCCAATAAATTGCATCACTGCTTTGGGGTGACCCAAGTTGGGTCTGCAAGGCTAACTTCATCCTCTCACTCTTCTTTGTTCCATAAAGTCATTTAGTGAACCAGCTTCATTGGCTCAATTTCCTAAATAGTTCTGGGATCTGCCCTCTCTTCTCCAACGCCACTGCCCTGTCATAATTCAAGCCCCCAGCCCGTCTCCCTGAACTGGAACAAAAACCTTCCCCTCTCCAATTCTCCAAGCTCCTAAAGCACCTCATCCATTCCTGTTATCCTTCATCTCAGCACTTGGAACTTACAGGTCTATGTCTGCTCGAGACATGGGCCATATTCCAACCATCTTAATATCTCTGGCACATAAGTGTTTAGAACACAGTTTCCCTGAATGTTTGCTGAAGAAATATTAGCACCAATGGCACTTCCAGAAATGCTAGATAAAACCACCAAGGTGCTTTATTTCAGGCCCTCACCTTTTACATTATGGTTTTAAGGAAAGTATAGGAATAAGGACAGAGGAGAATGTCTGCTCCTACATCTGCATGTGTGCTGAAGCTGACTGAGCTCTTCTTACTGTTAAACTCCTTCCTTGATGTTGCAGCCTAGCAGCATTACAAATAATATCATTTCTGCTATCTCTGTGTGGTAATTGTTGGTTTGTCATTCATCCTTGATTTTTGCATAGTAATTGCACATATAACAAATGTACAAAATAAAGAACTAGAACTGGTAGCAAAAAGATGTATTATTGCATTAACTGTGCTGCATGCAAATACACTTTTTTCTTCTCAACACATCAACTGAGGACTGTATATCTTTTATAAAGCACATTTTAGTACTGTGGTTGGGTCCTTACAGTGCAGGAAGCCCTGAGACTATTAAGATATCCCTCAGTGTTCACACAGATCTCTGTACCAATGACCACAGAATTATAGGAATAAAAATTAAACTGGCTCCTAGCTAAAGCTAACAAAACAAAACAAAACAAAAAAAACCCAGACTCCGTTTTTCTCATTTTTGTAAAGCAGATGTGATGCATCCGTCTGTTTTGTGTGAATTAAACGGTCTAGACATGCTTTCTAAAGAACTCCAGAGATGTGACTATTTTCACTCCATAAGAACAATAAAGAAACTCATGTCTCTCCCTTTAGAAACTGGGGTATATTCTTTCAGGCCTGACAATGTAGTTGGATTCAGGAAATACAGCAGTATTTGTCACCTAAATTTTCACTTTCAATTGGATAATTATTTGTTCAAGGCCAAAATAAATGCTTCCCAAGCTTTCAGGGTATTGGCTGTTGAGTAATCCAACTCAGGTTTGGGAGATAACAGGTTTGATTTTGTGAATGGCAGTTTGTTTCCAATGCATTTCTTTGCCTGTATCTATGTTCACGCATTTGCTTGTCTTCTCATCCACCCTTCCAGCAAACACCAAATGACAATGGCAACATAGTGATGAGCAAAATAGACACAATCTGTGTCCTCATGGAGGCAAGCAAAGGCATTTAGCAGTTAAAAATTGGGTTTCTAAGGCTTCTTAACCATAGGCTGGGCGCAGTGGCTCACACCTGTAATCCCAGCACTTTGGGAGGCCAAGATGGGTGGAGCACTTGAGGTTAGGAGTTTGAGACCAGCCTAGGCAATGTGTCAAAACACTGTCTCTACTAAAAATGCAAAGAATTAGCCAGGTGTGGTGGCGCATGCCTGTAATCCCAGCTACTCGGGTGGCTGAGGCAGGAAAACTGTTTGAACCTGGGAGGCTGAGGTTGTAGTGCGCCAAGATCACACCACTGCATATTTTAAATGTAGTTTTACAGTGTGTTAATTTGTAATTCCACAATAGTTGAAGACATGCATCATAAGAAATCAAACCAGGGTGACAGAACAAGACTATGTCTGTAAATAAATAAACAATTAATAAATAAATAAGATTTCTTAACCATTTGCTTAGATCCAAAATTTAAATCACATTTATTTTACCTATGGTTCCTCCATCCATCATTTAACAAACGTTTATTCAGCATTGCTTTGTCAGGGCCTGTGCTGGTGCTACAGAGATGAGGAAAATGTGGGCACAGTCCTGGCCCTCAGGCAGCTTACAGTCAGCAAGGAAGACAGACGAATAAGTAGATACCATAATGCAATACAGAAAGTGCGGTGACAGTGATCTCTATCTGGGTGTACAGAGGAGGCATCCCTGAGCTAAGCTGAAAGGATGAGTAAGACTTGGTTGCCTCAGTTTCAGGAGGGTGGTCAGGAGCTAGGCAGATGTAGGTCACTAAAAGGAAAGTCAGGAGATGAGGAGAGGGAGGTGGGGTCCTGGTCAGAGAGGCTTTAATGACCCTTATCCTGCATCTGATGGAAATTCATTGCATCCTGGATTCATGTGCTGGCAGATGGAGCAGGGTGAGATCAACTGAGGAGGAACAAGCCTGGCACAGAGCCCAGTTAAGGGGATGCTGCGATATTCCGGCAGGAGATGATGAGACCTGAAGGATAGTGGAGTGAGAATAGAGGACACAGATTTGGGAACGACTTGGAAGACTGAAGTGGCAGAGGTAAAATGGCATGGGGTGAAAGACAATGAAGATTCAAGGGGGATTCCCGGGTTTCTAGAATTGGTGATTGGATGGAAGATGGTGGCACCAACTGGACAGAAAATACAAGGGGAATGGCGTTTGGTCATGTTGAACTTGAGGTACATGTGGGACATTAAAAATGCAGATATGAAGTTTTAAGGAGAAGTTTGTGTCGAAGGCACTAATTTGGGAACCATTTGCACATTTGAGTTACTAAACTGAGTGTGTGAGCCACCAGTAAATATTAAAAACATCACAAAAGATGAGCCTGCAGGAGTTACCTCTGTGTTTCCTCTGAGAACAGTGATAATTGAATATTGCTGTTGAATTCAATTTTGATGGCATGCTTCCCTCTGGGTGCCATTAGAGAAACACTTCTTCTTATCTTGGTACTAAGAATAGTTGGCTTTCTTCTGAGCAACAGAGTATACTTTTATCTTTTGTTTTCTGAAGTTCAAAAACTTTTATTTTTATAATATAACTAAATATAATGTATTCATTTTTTAAAGCTTACAGTTCCATGATTTTTAATATATTCAGAGTTCTGCAGCCATCACATAATCAACTTTAGAACAATTTTATCACCCTTCCCCAAAATTCTGTCCCCATTATTTTATTCTTTTTTGTTGCTGAATCGTATTCCCCAGAATGGATATACCACATTTTGTTTATCCATTCATCAGCTGATGGATGCATTTGGCTAATAGATGGTCACTGTCAAATAGAAATGTCACACAAACTACAAACATGAGCTACATATATAATTATATATTTTCTAGTAGCCACATTTTTTAAAAGTAAAAGAAAAACAGATGAAATTAATTTTAATAATATATTTCCACCAAACATATCCAAAATATTATTATTTCAACACATAATAAACATAAAAGATTATTGAGATATTTTACTTTTTTGGGGCTAAGTCTGTGAAATACGATGTATACTTTATACCACAGCACATCTCAGTTTGGACTAGCCACATTCCAAGGGTTTAGTGGCTACTATACTGGACAGCTTAGCCAGGCAGTGTAAACAGTGTTTGGACGAACGGAGGCAAGATGGTGCACTTCCGGGTTCTTCATCACCCCCTCCCCTTTTCCCCCCTCCCAACTTTTCCCGCGTCCGCGAAAATGTAGCCGGCGACCCAGGAAGGTGCAGACCGACTGGGCATGCACCAGGTGACGTCAATCCGAAGAGACCAAGATTTACCTGGTCGCACCTGCGGAACGCCCCTGACACGCCCGTGCCCCGCCTATTGCCCTCCCACTCCTAGAAAAGCCGCTCTCCACCAGTGAGCCACGCGGTCTTCCTCCAGCCCCACTGAAGTCGGGATGCAGGAACCCCGCCCGAGAGCCCCACGAGGGGGGGGACTCTGTCGGCCTTCTTTGCCAGAGGCTGACAGACTTCTTCCCCACACCTTAGGTTACCAAAATAAACTTGCAGTTTTGCTCCTACACTTGCCTACCCGCTGGTTCTTTTGTGCTCGCTCTGGTGGTCTTAGAAAAACAAGTCAAACAGTTCCTAGTTTCCATCTTTACTTTGGCTTCTAGTAAGCTGCACACCAAATTCACAGTCAGCAATTTTTTGTAAATATGATTCATGGCTCCAGATTGATTCTCTACTTTTGTTTTCTCATTGTCATATCTTTTCTTATTTGTTCTTAATTTAGGCTACTTTACTATGTTTTATGCATCCTTCTTTGTAAATTGCCTTAATTAAAAAAGGAAAATGCTGATGGCGTCGAGAAGGAAACTGCTGATGAAAAGAGGATAAGTTTTTCACTCAGAGCACGCAGCTGGTGAACTGATTTGAGGGACTGAATGTGAACCTATCTCCTCAGAAGCTGTTGCCAACCCTCTACCTACCTCTCTCTGCCCCTTTTGCCCCAACACCTAACCTCAGCAAGCCTCTGCAGACATCACTATTTCTAGATATTTATTAAATAGTAGAAATGAGTACAGCTGAGTGTGACCAGTATCTAAAGGCACCAGAAAATAGGTTAGCTCCAACTAGTGTTAATTTATCTGGAAAACATTCAGTGATTTGGGAAAACAAAAACAAAAACAGACCACACGATTCTCTGACCTCTCCTAAACTGCAGGACAGAGAGAGTAAGCAAGACCAACTACCCTGACTTCTTTAATTGTGTAATGAACTTTCTCAGACACCGAAAGGTATGCTAGAAATTCTTTCTCATCTCTCTCTCTTTATATATGCTTTGCCCTCCTCAAAGTGCTGTTCTCCCTTTTCCTGCCTTACAAGCCTCAAGACTCAGTTCAAATATCTCCTTAGTGAAGACTTCCTCTATTCCTATTCCTGTAGGGCTTTGTTTACATCTTTCTTATTGCAATGACCACACGTGGGTGCCCATGCCCTGTACCAGACTATAAGCACCAGCTCTTGGGTAGGAACCAAGCTGCCTTTATTTCTGTATTTCATACTTACCATAGACACCGGCACATAGTTGGTGCTTAATAGATGCTTGTTGATGAGTAAAGAAGGTGCAAGTCCTGGGTACTCATGGGTGCCAGGTAGTGTTTGAAGGGTTTTCTGTGCATCTCTCATTTACTTTTCATAACCCTCTGAGGTTGTCTCCTCTGCTTGATAAAGAAGGTAAGACTTCTGATCATTAAAGAAATGCAAATCAAAACCACTATGAGATACCATCTCACACCAGGCAGAATGGCTATTACCAAAAGTCAAAAAATAACAGATGCTGGAGAGGTTGTGGAGAAAAGGGAACACTTATATACTGTTAGTGGGAGTGTAAATTAGTTCAACCATTGTGGAAAGAGCTGAAAACAGAACTGCCATTCGACCCAGCAATCTCATTACTGGGTATATATGCAGAGGAATATAAATCATTCTACCATAAAGACACATGCATGCAAATGTTCATTGCTGCATCATTCACAATAGCAAAGACATGGATTCAACCTAAATGCCCCCCAATGACAGACTGGATAAACAAAATGTGGTATATATACACCTTAGAATACTATGCAGCCATGAAAAAGAATGAGATAATGTCTTTTGTGGGGACATGGATGGAGTTGGAAGCCATTATCCTTAGCAAACTAATGCAGGAACAGAAAACCAAACACCACATGTTCTCGCTTATAAGGAGGAGCTGAATGATGAGAACACGTGGACACATAGAGGGGAACAACACACACTGGGGCCTACTTGAGGGTAGAGGGTGGGAAGAGGGAGAGGATCAGGAAAAATAACTATTGGGTACTAGGCTTAGTACCTGAATGACAAAATAATCTGTACAACAAACCCCCATGACACACGGATTTACCTATATAACAAACCTTCACATGTACCCCCAAACCTAAAATAGAAGGTTAAAAAAAAAGAAAGTGAGACTTATAAAAAGGATTAAGAAACTCACTCATGGCCATGCAGTAAGTTAGGCAGCAGAGCTTCAAAGATACCTACCTTTGAGGAGTTCTAATATGTAAAAGATATAAACTTTCTTATATTTTTATAACAACCGCAAGAACTAAGGAAACGAATTGGCTTCTGATTGGTCAGAGTAAGGATAGGCCTTTTCTGGCAGAAGAAATTGTTTTCTCTCAGGCAAGTTAGAAATGAATATCACAAACAAATGTTGCATGTATTTGCACATATCATATTGCATATATACTATATGTAGTATCTATATATTGCAATACTATATATAGTATATATATTGCAATACAATATATTATGTTGTATGTATTTGTATATATTTGTAAAATATATACAATATTATATATATGTTTGCTATCATTGCTGTGGATGAATGTCAGGGAACTGAGCAAGGCACCAGGATTCATTGAACAAGATTAAAACACTAGCAACCCATTAGATTACTGTGAAATTGAAATAATTTTACATTAAGAATTTTAAAAATATTCTGCTTGGACTTTTATGACTGCCTGACACATTCAAATTCAAATCAAACTCCAAATCACTACTTACTTGTGAAAGCAATTAATTTACCCTCAGAATTGAAAAGCTTTGCCGGAACTTTTAAAGGTCCAGTTCATTCATTCGTTACTATCAAGCTATACTATCACATATAATTTTCAAAGATTACATGCTAAGCATGCAAACTGATTTATGGTCATCAGCTGGTGTGCTTTTAAAATAAACTCCTACATACTTTATGAAAGGACAACAGAAAAAGAATTCATGAATTTGCACATTGATTAATAATGAAATAATTCCACATTTCAGATTCCTCCATGTACCTTGTTTTTCCTTGACATCAAAGACTTCTGTTCCAAGTGCTATTATGTCTTTTCATTCAAATGTTTTGCCAAGAATATTTTCTTTCCAAATGGAAAAGAAAGCTGTCATAGAATAAGTGGAAAGGCTGAAAAATGCACAGGTGCAGGAGTGCCCTATCTAACATGCTTGGTGTACACAGAACATCAGGGAATATTTAAAAGCTCAACGCTTCAGTATCAGGTTGTATTTAGCTTCCACTCAACTAATTAGAGTTCACCTTGGAAATTCTATAAAAATTTAAAAGACAACTATTTGCTTGCTTTAAACATAGGCAAGCACAGGATTTTCTACCAGAAAAATTTTGAACTTGTAATTCTTAGTGCTGTCTCATAAAATGACATAGTCTCACTTTTCTGTTGAGGAAACGTGGGGTATGACATAGCTTTGTAATTTTTGGTTAAAATGTCATTTGTATCATGCTAAAAGCTACTTTTCTTTGCTCTCACCGCTTTTTCCTTCATATCCTTCTCTTTCTATAGAAAACATTCAGTAACTTATGAATAGAATAGTAAAAATGGAAAAATCCAGAGAGGTAGGTTTTTAAATAAGGAATTCTTTCTGACCGTTGGCTGACCTGGGACTGAAAGGTGCTTGCCTGGTAAGCCTGAGTCAGTTTTTGTGTTAATGTGATTTGAAAACAGGTTGTGAGGACGGGAGGTGTGAGAACCAAAGGTACTGTGATGTTCTCTATCTTGGCTCCCTCCAGAAGAAGAAGAAAAGTTATCTCTGTCTCTGGGAGGCTTATATTCTAGAGTTCCCCTTCCTCCTGGGTGGTAATACTCCCATATAAAAGATTCCAGCAATTGAACTGCAATTCACCTTGATACATATTGCCATATTTGACACTCACTCACAAGAACCCTGTGAGAAGATACAAAGATTACACATGGTTCATCAGATTTTTTTAGTGGAGGAACCCATGCCTCCAGATATTTCCTTTAAAAAGATATTTTCAGTTGTTATAAATACAGGATCAGAGAAATGTAGATATATAGAGCATAGAATCCTACAAAGTACTAAAATATAAATTTAATTTTGAACTTCCTGGGACCAAAGCAAATTGGGACCAAGCCAATGACATGGTTCATATTTGTAAGGACCAAGAACGATGAAACTTCAGTGAAATGAAACTTTAAGGACATAAATTTGATATTTCCTGATGGTTCATCACAAATGGGGCAACTTATGCCGGCCTTAACAATATCCTTACAATAATCATCTTAAAGAGGAGGGGGAAAGTTTAGCATAACGTAATGTTATGATTTGGATGTGTTTGTTTCTGCCAAAACTCATGCTGAAATTTAATTGCCAATGTACCAGTGGTGGGAGGAAATGCCTTTAGGAGGTGATTAGGATGTTAAAATAGATTTATGCCTTTCTCTTGAGACTGTGTTAGTTCTCCTGGAAATGGATTGGTCTCTGTGTGAATGGGCTATTCTAAAGAAAGATCTCCTCTCATATTTGCCCCTTTTCAAACACACTCGCTTTCCCTTTTGTTTCTCTGCCACATTGTGACACAGTATGAGGCTCTCACCAGAAGCCAACCAGATGCCAGCATCATGGTTCTTGAGGTTCCTAGCCTCTAGAGTCATAAACCCAATAAAACTCTTTTCTATTTTTTTTATTATTATACTTTAAGTGCTAGGGTACATGTGCACAACGTGCAGGTTTGTTACATATGTATACATGTGCCATGTTGGTGCGCTGCACCCATTAACTCGTCATTTACATTAGGTATATCTCCTAGTGCTATCCCTCCCCACTACCCCCTCTGCACAATAGGACCCGGTGTGTGATGTTCCCCTTTCTGTGTCCAAGTGATCTCATTGTTCAGTTCCCACCTATGAGTGAGAACATGCGGTATTTGGTTTTCTGTTCTTGCAATAGTTTGCTGAGAATGATGGTTTCCAGCTGCAT
>NW_012116810.1:392570-392895 GCF_000951035.1 Colobus angolensis palliatus | reverse complement strand
ATGCGCTGCTGGATTCAGTTTGCCAGTATTTTCTTGAGGATTTTTGCATCGATATTCATCAGGATATTGGTCTAAAATTCTCTTTTTTTGTTGTATCTGTGTCAGGCTTTGGTATCAGGATGATGTTGGTCTCATAAAACGAGTTAGGGAGGATTCTCTCTTTTTCTATTGATTGAAATACTTTCAGAAGGAATGGTACAAACTCCTCCTTGTACCTCTGGTAGAATTCGGCTGTGAATCCGTCTGGTCCTGGACATTTTGTGGTTGGTAGGCTATTTAATTATTGCCTCAATTTCAGAGCCTGCTATTGGTCTATTCAGGGATT
>NW_012116810.1:382182-387034 GCF_000951035.1 Colobus angolensis palliatus | reverse complement strand
CTTGCAGTTAGATCTCAGACTGCTGTGCTAGCAATGAGGGAGGCTCCGTGGGCGTGGGACCCTCTGGGCCAGGTGTGGGATATAATCTCCTGGTGTGCGGTTTGCTAAGACCCTTTGTAAAGTGCAGTATTAGGGTGGGAGTTATCTGATTTTCCAGGTGTTGTGTGTCTCAACTTCCTTTGGCTAGGAAAAGGAATTCCCTTCCCCCTTGTGCTTCCCAGATGAGACGATGCCTTGCCCTGCTTCAGCTCTCACTGGTCGGGCTGCACCCGTGGACCAGCATCAACTGTCCTACACGCCCCATTGAGATGAACCCAGTACCTCAGTTGAAAATGCAGAAATCACCCGTCTTCTGTGTTGCTCACGCTGGGAGCTGGATGCTGGAGCTGTTCCTATTAGGCCATCTTGGGTGTTGCGTCTAAAACTCTTTTCTTTAAATTATGCAGTCTCAGGTATTCAATAAATTATCCAGTCTCAAGTATTCCATTATAGCAACACAAAATGGACTAAGATATACAACTTTCTCTGCTCTGCGTATAAAGAGAATACTTTAAAAAATTGAGCATGAGAGATTTTCCTCAGTGCAAATCACCACCGCCTCATTGGGTTCTAGGTGACTCTAATTCACTTTAGAAGTAACAATCAGTTTGCTTATCAAGGAACAGAACCTTCCCTTCTTCATTCTTGCAAAAACATGGCACTAAACTAAAAAGGGTTAAAAGTTTTTTTTAATTTAGTACTTACATGTCATATGTCAAGAACTTTGCTAAATATTTTACATGTCCTAGAACATTTGATCTTCTTAATTGCTGTATTACAGATGAAGATGTTGAAACACAGAATGATTAAATGGTAATTTTTGCCCAGGACAACAAAAGTCCAAAAGAACAACTGAGATTTGAACCCAGATCATTTAATTTCTGATGCCAGGCTCCTTCCACCATGCTGACTAATGTTTCTCTAAAGCAATCATTATCAAAACAATACTGATAAGGGAAAGGATATAATACATTATCATATACAACAAAACATAGATTTCAAGGCACAAGAACCCCACATATATCCTAAAATAATAAAAGAAAAAAGTCTTTTTGTACAACTCATCTTGGAAGCTTGAATACATGCACCCTGCATCTTTTTTCTACATGTGGGAAGGAAGTCATTTCAGAAAATACAGATTTCACTGAAATGTGAAAGAGGTAAAGTCAGTCAACAATGGTCCTAAGTTATAACTGAAGAGCCATCAGCAAGCAGGCTCAGCAACCCTAACATTCTAAAGCCAGACCTCTTGTTTATTAGGCTATGTGGTCAAGTGGAAATGCAAAGATTTTAGAGACAGATGGGAGTGTAAGGCTGCTACTGGCGTTAACTAGCAGTGTGACCTCATTTAATCTCTCTAATTCTTTCTTTTCAGTCCTCCCTTTCTTTTTCACTAAAAGGAATATGCATCTTGTTGTGGAGGTTTGAGATGGTGTATCAAAAGTGCATGGCTTACTAGATGCTCACAAAATGACTATTGTTGTTATGGTGATTATGTGGATGCCAAGGAGAAAGACAGCCTGTATGATTAATGACAGTTTGTTTTTTGTTTGAGCTCACAGCGTTCAATGAAACTTTAATACCAAATTATATCTAATATACTGGCATGCATTGTGGGGAAACAAGATGGATAAACACCAAGTCTGTGCCATCAGGAACTTTACAACCCACAAATAAAATAATTATATAGAGAGTTTGGAAGCAGTTCAGTTTGTTGGCGGAAAGGGCTCAAATAAAACAATAATGGAGATAAGGTCATAAACGTCAATTGAGGCCTATTGCAGGTCTTGAATAACAGAAGACAGAGTTCATTCTCAACTTGGCAAAATTCTGTGAGCAGAAAAGTGATTTAAAAATCCTAATTTTTATTTAGGTAGCTTTATCAAGTGAAGAAAGTGGTGGCAAGGAGTCTGGCTAATGATGTGGTCCAGTGTGAGAAGAGCATGAAGTTGGAATTGTTTTTCCAAGGTTGGTGGAAGAATTGAGCTGGTCCTCTGCTTTCCCTCTTAGAGTCTTTCTGGGACCCCAAAAGGAAGTAGAAGGTAGTAGGCTGAGGTTGAAGGTTGTTTGTATGGAACAGGGAAACTGACTTGACTCCCTGGAAGTCACCACTCAGTGGCATGAGACTGCTCAACCAAGGTCTGTAAAATTTCCTTGGGTCCAGGTCTCATCACATTGCCCAAACGGCAAAGAAAAATAGTTCTCATTATATTCCAGATTCCTAGTCTTTCGTGCCACAAAAAACAAAAAAACCCTGGTACTCCAAAATTGCATTTTGATGAAATATCTAATTAAATGTCTATGCCTAATAATGGTTTAGTAATGCGATATGACTTCAATTATTTTTCTTTAATGATATTCTACTTAGAAATGTCACTAGTATTTTCAGGATTTATTTTAATCATTAATCTTTAACATACAGGATTGGAAATGAAAATAGCAATCCTATTGAATGCTAATCAGTAATTTGAAAAGATTTCCGGTGACTAAGTTAAAAACATCTTATTAATGTATTATATAATTTCTGTTACAGAACTACACATCCTTCAGTGAGCAGAGTGTGATTTTGAACACTGGGGAGGCGATTCAGTAAATAAGCAGAGGAAAAATATAACAGCAGGTAAGTAATGTATTTAAGGTTGTTTATCAAAGTGTCTGGCATATAGTAAGTGCCCTGAATAACAGGTGTTATTATTTTGAAATCCATTTGAATACACTTTCTTCTCCAGTGTTTATTTATCAAATTAGCTCATACTTTGAACATAAAACTGTTTCTGCTAAAATAAGCTAAGTGTATTACAAGTCTGTAGAAATGAGTCATCTAAGTTCATTACACCAAAGAAAAAACTTTATCAACTACAGGACAATATATACAATGATGCTAGCTTTTCAGCAAGATGAAACCCTGACTCACTAGCTTCAGTTACATTCATGATACTGTATTTATTAAAGGATGGCGTGTGCAGAAAAGTACACTTACCTAGTTTTGGAAAGTTCCCAGCAACCAGGGTTAAAATGGGTTTCTTCTTAAACTTATTAAAATAACTAGAAAACTCTCTTTCCTAAGCATCATGATTAATCAAGGCTTAACTAGACTTGAAGATTTTTTTTTTTTTTTTTTTTGAGACAAAGCCTTACTCTGTTGCCCAGGCTGGAGTGCAGTGGTGTGATCTCGGCTCACTGCAACCTCCGCCTTCTGGGTTCAAGCGATTCTTCTCCCTCAGCCTCCCAAGTAGCTGGGATTACAGGTGCCTGCTACCACGCTCAGCTAATTTTTGTACTTTTAGTAGAGACGGGATTTCACCATGTTGGCCAGGCTGGTCTCGAACTCTTGACCTCAAGTGATCTGCTGGCCTCAGCCTCCCAAAGTGCTGGGATTACAGGCATGAGCCACCAAGCCTGGCCTAGACTTGATTTCTTTTTTTTTTGAGACAGTCTTGTTCTGTCGCCCAGGCTGGAGTGCAGTGGCACGATCTTGGCTTACTGCAACCTTCTGCCTCCTGGGTTCAAGCGATTCTCCTGCCTCAGCCTCCTGAGTAGCTGGGATTACAGGTGCACACCACCACACCCAGCTAATTTTTGTATTTTTAGTAAAGACGGGGTTTCACCACATTAGTCAGGCTGGTCTCAAACTCCTGACCTCGGGATCTGCCCGCCTCGGCCTCCCAAAGTGCTGGGATTACAGGCAGGAGCCACTGAGACCAGCCAGATTTCTTTCATGGCTTGTGATTCTTCAAAACATATCTTAAATTCCTTTGACTGGTAGGGGCAAAGAGTAAGAATATAGGAAAAATTTTAAAGTAGGTCATCCTAAAATGTTTTGGAGTTTCCTAGGACTCTAAAATAAAACAATGCCCATTCCTGTTAATTCTCTTAAATATATGTATTTGTGTACATATACTTAAATAGACATAGATATAATAGGGTATAAAGTCTAACTGCAGAAAATTGCAATGTGATTGGAACATTTGACATATTAAAAGGAGGACTCTTGAGACTGAATTAAGAGTGGTTAACAGGCCTCACTGAATTAATTTGCATACATTTTCTAATTTAGCAAACTGAAGAGAAATCATTTTCATAGGTTTCTTGTCCATGTCATGTAAGTGGTTTTGCTTGGATGACAGCAAATCAGTCATTTGATTCCATCAAATCAGGCAAGGTATCGAACAGGTTAGTAAAATGAAAAATAATTAGGAAAAGAAAAAAGGGCAGGGTGTTTCAGTTGATCGACTCACACAACTGTCCCCAACAGACTCCAGTATAGATCTGCTGAAACATATATTGCAAATTCAGTTCTTCATTTTTAAATAATCTTTATATGTTTCATACTTATCACTTTTTATAATCTTATAATTTGTATCCAATTATACAATTTATTATTTGTAAGGGCTCCGCAGGGTAGAGACAAATGACACTTTGAGGCATTACCTAGGGTACAAATACCATTTTTAAAAAGGAATGGAAGCTTTCCAGAGACAATACACCTTCTGTGACAGACATTAGTGAACTCATCAGCTTTTCCTGTTCTCTCCCTTCCAGCTATGTGGTGATGCTACTCTTCCTGACTCCCTCGAAGTTAGGAGTGGCTATGTGACTAATTCTGAATACTGGGTTGTGGCCAACCAGACATGTGTCACTGCTGGCTGGAGCTAATATGAAACTCTCCAGCTCCCCTTCTCCTTATTGTGGTGACCACAGATATCTCAGATGGTTGAGGCCCTGTCAGCGGGTTGCTGGGTGTGGATGACAGGAGCAGGGCACCCTGCCAACCTGGGGTGGGCCTGGAGCAAGAGTGAGGAATAACCTGTAT
>NW_012116810.1:368932-381927 GCF_000951035.1 Colobus angolensis palliatus | reverse complement strand
ACGGGGTTTCACTGTGTTAGCCAGGATGGTCTTGATCTCCTGACCTCGTGATCCACCCGTCTCGGCCTCCCAAAGTGCTGGGACTACAGGCTTGAGCCACCGCGCCCGGCTAGCACTGCATAATCTAGCCTGTCCTAACTAATATACGTCCCTTGCTTGGAAAATGTAGAGTCCAGGTCATGGGTTTTAACAAAGATACAGAAACGAAGTGTGCTGGGTGGCACAGTGAAATTTATTTGTCTTTATGATTTACATATAATAATTAAACACACAAAAGAATAAACACTGTCAAGATGGCCATATGTAGCTTAGGAAATGACTGGTCCCAATGCAATCATACAAATGTTCATTCGGCGTAAAAATGAATTTCTTTTTAATGGTTTTAATCTTTCATTTTTTATTTTTTTCAGTCCCCAAGGCTTGTACCACTCAGTACAAATGTTTTTGCTACTGGGTTATCATCAGGCACATGATGTTTACCAATTCCCAGGAAATGAATAAAATCAACAGAAACATCCTGTGACAATAGAGTACATTTTCATAGAAATGAAATTTATGAGCTTATTACAGTTTGAATCAGTTCAGCTATTAGATCTACACATAAAACATAAAACAATATTAACAAGTTACATTTATATTTTTTAAAAAAATATTAACATACTTTTTTGTGCAAGGATTCCACTGATTTCTTTGGTTTTAAACACGATAGATCTATTTTACCTAAATATATATAGTTCTATTTGTACCAAACATCAAAAATCAAAATATTAAACAAAATTTCAAAGGGTAAAAATGGAATTATTGCTTCGATATAAAAAAGGCCTACCCCATTTGAGAACTATTGCCATTACTACTTTCCTATTGGAAAACTATCCTGGAAATCAAGGAATGTACCCCATAGCTCCCTGCAGAAAGTATAATTTGGTTGCACATTATCATCATATTAATATGACCCTACCTTCACCAAAGCTATCCTGATCTTGTCCTTAAAAAACAAAACAAAGCAAAATAGCATAAATAAATAAGTTTACCTAAGGGGATACAATAAATAGACTAGTATACTAGATAGGAATAAAGAATATTGTAACATAAAGCCCTTCAGTGCTGCACAATTAAACAATAGCTTTGGATTTTCAAGGTCTCTAAACGCAGCCTCCATTTCAAAACAGTTTATTGCTGGTATGCAGCTGACAGAACAAAAGAATACGTTTCTACGTTTCTTTTGTTCTCCTCATCTGAGAGTGAATGCACAGTAGATACAACTGTCAATTCTGCCTTTTGGGAATTTACCTGGGCATGTACCATTGTCAGTTTTTGACCTCTGACTAATTGTAGGGCAAAATCTTAGGATTAAAAATATACAAATATTCCTTCAATTCCTAGTGGTTTCTTGGTCTCCAGAATAGTTAAAAACAGAGAGGAAATTAGACTCAAAAGTTTTGCTGCCTTCTTTTTTTTGCATCCATCGCATCCAGAATGGGCTGTCTTTTCGCAGTGTATCTCTGACGAAGTTCTTCTATCTCCCGTTCCATCATAGGGTCCAGTGCTTTTAACCGCATCTGTAGTTCTTCTAAACTTAGATTTTTCAACTAGATATAGAAACAGACAAAGATATCAATATAGTGAAATTATCCACAACACATTAATGTCTAATGAGTTTTAACATAAATATTTCAGCTAATTCTTTACATCATCTTTGAAGTATGGTTCAACAGTTAAAACAGGAATTTCTTCCTTGAAGAACCCAGAGGTCATATCTTGCAAGAACCTCAAGTAATCTGCAATGAAACAATTGGATCATCTGCCTTTAGTAAAGGGCAAATGAGAAAAATATGCTGATGGAGTTTGTAAAAAGGTACAAAGACAAATCCACCACTGCCAACAAACAGATTTTCAGAATATGTTCCAGGTATATTCACTCTAACTTCTTACATCTTTGCCAGCTACCGAGTGCTACAGTAATTATGAACACTTGCAGAGATCACCCAAGAACATGACAAGACTGAATAAAGGTTAAATTAACCATTCTATCCTCCATTTTACCAAATGCTTAATAAAGAAGATGACTGTGGTAGGTGGTGGGAAGTAAGGCTGAATAGGCCTGGTGGGGCCCCAAAAGTAGGAAGCCATGATCAATTCTGGAGTAGGACAGTTATGTAAGAGTAATCCAGATTTTGTTTCTCCTTCTCCTTCTTCTTCTTCTTCTTATTTATTTATTTTTTTGAGACAAGGTCCCACTATGTTGCCCAGGCTAGCCTCAAGCTTCTGGGCTCAAGAGATCCTCCTCCCTCGACCTCTTCAGTAGCTGGGATGTGCCAGTGCACCCAGCTAAGGCTTGGTTTTAAAATAAAACTTGCAACTTACTTTTTGTTTTAAAAAGATAACTGTCTTTGGTTATTTTATGAGTCAAGGAAGAAAAATACTCATTACTCATAGTCATCCAAAGTAGCATGTCCCAGCAGATCCTTTTACTCGCCATCCCTGGCCCTATCGTGACTTCTGCTTCCAAAAACCAAATTCACTCTTAGCTGAAAAAGACTCTGAGGATACTGAAAAGAATGAGTCACAGACTCTCTGAAGAAAATTCAAAAAAGGAGTTCCAAAAATATTTTGAGAAATGACAGTGTTATGGAGAAGAGTATGCAGGCTTCCATGATGATGACTTTGAAGGTGAACGCCACTCACTTCAGTACATAAGAAGTTCTGGTATGTATATTAATAATGAGCCCTGTTACTTTGTAGTCACATGTCATGAAAGAACCTAGCTTTTAATATTATGCTATAAAAGATACATTTATATGTAATATGTATTATTATACACTTTCTTCATTGACTTTTAATTCAAGTAGTGATCATGCATCTGTTACATGCTCGGTGCTGTTCAAATTGCTGCGGGGATACAGAATAAGACAAACAGGGAAACTCCAAACTTTGAACTGTACACATCAGTAATGGCCACATTGAAAGGCCAATGTATACCACACAACCACATTTCTCAAGAAAGACACACCCAACTATGTCTACGTAGGATCCAATTCCACTTGTGTGTTCTTCAATATCATCTCTATTTCAGCCGATGTTAATCTTTCCCATTTCTAAATTTCTATGTAACACTCATAATTTAAACAACACAATTTAGTATTTGATTCTAAATCATGTACTATTTTATAATTGATTTTTATGCATGAGTTTCATGTCCCTAGATATTCCAAAACATATTTAGACTTCAGAGACTGCACATACACCAAGAAACTATCCTACTATACTGCAAATAACATGACATAAAGGTAGATAGATAAACACAAATAAGAATACATGACCCAAAGGAGTGGGTTACTCTAAAATTAGAAGAACTAACATATTATATAAAGCAAACAATTATCATTACTTCAATTCTGATTTAAGTTATTCCTGTAAATATCTTGTACTACTTTTACTGGGGCAAACTGCCAATAAGTTTATAAATATTGTATTGCAGTAATACAATGAACTCAGAGAAAGAAGCTACTTAGAAGAAAAATTTTCTTCCTTTAACAGGTTTTTATATTTTCAATATGTAAAATTTGTGAAAAACAGGTCTGTGATATTAGAGAACCATTATCTAACATTATTAAGGAATTAGGTGTTCATGTAAGTAAATTAATGAAGTGCCTAAATCTTAGTCCTTTAAGTGATAAAACTTTGTCTCAGTATCACATACACATACATATACACACACATGCAAGCACACATGTGCGCACACACATGTATTTACATATGCTCTTTTTTGGTTCTATATGACTTTTAGAATATTTTTCTAATTTTGTGAAAAATGTTGTTGGTATTTTGATAGGAGAAGGACTGAATCTGTAGACTGCTTTGGGCAGTAAGGTCTTTTTCATAATATTGATTCTTCCAATCCATGAGCAGCAGATGTATTTCCATTTGTGTCATGTATGATTTCTTTCAACAGTGTTTTGTAGTTCTCCCTGTAGGGATCTTTTATCTTCTTGGCTAAGTATATTCCTAAGTAATTTATTATTATTAATTATTTTACAGCTATTGTAAAAGAGGTTGAGTTCTTGGTTTGATTCTCAGCTTGATCACTGTTTGTGTACAGTAGTGCACTGATCTGTGCACACTGATTTTGTAACCTAAGACTTTACTGATACGGTTTGGCTGTGTCCCCACCCAAATCTCATCATGAATTATAATCCTCATAATCCCCATGTATCTAGGGAGACACCTGGTGGGAGGTGACTGGATCATGGGGGCAGTTTCCCCCATGCTGTTCTGGTGATAGTGAGTGAGTTCTCACAATATGTGATGGTTTTATAAGGGGCCCTTCCTTCTTCACTCTCACTCTGCTCACCCCTGCCACCACATGAGAAGTTCCAGGCTTGCTTCACATTCACCTTCACCTTCTACCATGATTGTAAATTTCCTGAGTCCTCCCCAGCCACATGGAACTGTGAGTCAATACACCTCTTTCCTTTATAAATTACTCAGTCTTGGGTGTTTATAGCAGTGTGAAAATGAACTAACACAGTTAACTGGCACTGAGGTACTGGGGCAAAGATACTTGGAAATGTGGAGGTGACTTTGGAACTGGGTAATGGGCAGAGGTTGGAATAGTTTGGAGGGCTCAAAAGAAGATAAGAAGATGTGGGAAAGTTTGGAACTTCCTAGACATTTGTTGAATGGTTTTGGCCAAAATGCTGTTAGTGATGTGGACAATGAAGCCCTGGCTGAAGTGATCTCAGATGAACATGAGATGCTCATTGGGAACTGGAGCAAAGGTCACTCTTGCTATGCTTTAGCAAAGGGACTGGTGGCATTTTGCTGCCACCCTAGAGATCTGTGAAACTTTGAACTTGAAAGAGATGATAGGGTATCTGGTGGAATAAATTTCTAAGCAGCAAAGTGTTCAAGATGTGACATGGGTGCTCTTAAGAGCATTCAGTTTTATGGATTCACAAATAGATGGTTTGAAATTGGAACTTACATTTAAAAGGGAAGCAGAGCACAGAAGTTTGGAAAATTTGCAGCCTGATGATGTGATAGAAAAGAAAAACCCATTTTCTGGGGGAGAAATTCAAGCCTGCAGCAGAAATCTGCATAAGTAATGAGGAGCCGAGACAATGGGGAAAATGTCTCCAGGGCATGTCAGAGATCTTGCCAGCAGCCCCTTTCATCACAGGCCTGGAGGCCTAGAAGGAAAAATAGTTTGATGGGCCAGGCCCAGGGGCCCTGCTACTCTGTGCAGCCTTAAGACATGGCACCCTGCATCCCAGCCATTTCAGTTCCAGTCATGGCTAAAAGGGGCCAAGGTACAGTTCGGGCCATGGCTTCAGCTCATGCCTTGGTGGCTTCCACGTGGTGTTGGGCCTGCGAGTGCAGAGAAGTCAAGAACTGAGGTTTGGGAACCTCTACCTAGACTTCAGAGGATGTAATGGAAATGCCTGGATGTCCAGTCAGAAGTTTGCTGCAGGAGTAGAGCCCTCATGGAGAACCTCTGGTAGGGCAGTGCAGGAGGGAAATGTGGGATTGGAGCCCTCATAAAGAGTCCCCACTGGGGTACTCCCTAGTGGAGCTGTGAGAAGAGACCCACTCTCCTCCAGACCACAGAATGGTAGATCCATCCACAGCCTGGAAAAGCTGCAGACACTCAACACCAGTTTGTGAAAGCTGCTGAGAGGAGGGCTGTAACCTGCGAAACCACAGGGGTAGTGCTGCCCCAGACCATGGGAGCCCACCTCTTGCATCAGTATGACCCAGATGTGAGACATGGAGTCAAAGGAAATCATTTTGGAACTTTAAAATTTAATGGCTACCCTGCTGGGTTTCAGATTTGCCTGGGGCCTGTAGCCCCTTTGTTTTGGCCAATTTCTCTCATTTGGAAAAAGAGCATTTATCCAATGCCTGTACTCCCACTGTATCTTGGATGTAACTAACTTGCTTTTGATTTTACAGGCTCCTAGGTGGAAGGGATTTGCCTTGTCTCAGATTAGACTTTGGACTTCGACTTTTGGGTTAATGCTGGAATGAGTTAACACACTGGGGGACTGTTGAAAAGGCATGATTGTATTTTGAAATGTGAGGACATGAGATTTGGGAGGAAGCAGGGACAGAATGATATGGTTTGGCTGTGTCCCCACCCAAATCTCATCTTGAAGTGTAATCTCCATAATCTTGGTTTATAATCCCCATGTGTCTACAGAGAGACCTGGTGGGAGGTGATTGGATCATGGGGGCAGTTTCCTCCATGCTGTTCTCATGATAGTGAGTTCCCACAAGATCTGATGGTTTTACAAGGGGCTCTTTCCCCTTTGCTTTCTGCTCTCTCCTGCCACCATGTGAGAAGGTCCAAGCTTGGTTCACCTTCACCATCTGCCATGATTATAAGTTTCCTGAGGCCTCCCCAGCCATGCAGAACTATGAAACAACTTGATTTTTAAAGACATATTGAGACTTGTTTTAGGCCTATCATATGGTTTATCTTGGAGAATGTTTCATGTTGGATGAGAAGAATGTATATTCTGCAATTCTTGGGTAGAATGTTCTGTAAATATTTGTTATGTCCATTTGTTCTAGAGTGCAGTTTAAGTCCCGTCTTCATTGACTTTCTGCCTCGATGATCTGTCTAGTGCTGCCAGTGGAGTGGTGAATTCCCCCACTACCACTGGGCTGCACCTATCTCTTTTCTTAGATTTAACAGCAATTGTTTTATGAATCTCAGAGCTCAAGAGTGAGGTGCATATTTATTTAGGACAATATCTTCTTGTTGGATTGATCCTTTTATCATTATATAATGTCCTTCTTCATCTTTTTTTTACTGTTGTTGCTTTAAATTCTGTTTTATCTGATACAAGAATAGCTACTCCTGCTCACTTTTAGCTTCCATTTGCATAGAATATCTTTTTCCACCCCTTTGAGTCTATACAAATCCTTATGTGTTAGGTAAGTCTCTTAAAGACAGCAGATATGTGGTTTGTAATTTTTTTATCAATTCTGCCAACCTGCATCTTTTAAGTGGAGCATTTAGATCATTTACATTCAACATTAATATTGAAATGTGAGTTACTGTTCCAGTCATCACGTTGGTTGTTTTCCAGATACTCTGTTTTCTTCGTTGTGTTATTGTTTTACAGGCCTTGTGAGTTTTATGCTTTCAAGAGGTTCTATTCTGGTGCATTATCTACCTTTTGTTTCATGATTTAGAACCCCTTTTAGCATTTCTTGTAGGGATGCTCTGGTAGTGACAAATTCTCTCAGCATTTGCTTGTCTGAAAAAGAATTTATTTCTCCTTCATTTATGAAACAGTTTTGCTCGATACAAAATTCTTAGTTAACAGTTTTCTGTTTAAGGAGGTTAAAAATAGGACCCCAGTCCCTTCTGGCTTGTAAGGTTTGTGCTGAGAAGTCTGCTGTTAGTCTGATAGGTTTTCCTTTACAGGTTACCTAACGCTTTTGTCTCACTGCTCTTGGTGATGTCCTTTTTGCAAAGAATCTCCTAGAAGTTCTTTTTTAATTAAAAAACTTTTTCTGTGGGTGCATAGTAGGTAAATATGGGGTACTTGAAATGTTTTAATACTGACATGCAATGTGAAAGAAGCACATCATTGAGAATGGGGTATCCATCCCCTCAAGCATTTATCCTTTGAATACAATCCAGTAACACTCTTCAAATTATTTTAAAATGTACAATTAGTTATTATTAACTATAGTAACCCTGTTGTGCTATCAAATAGTAGGTCTTATTCAGTCATTCTTTTTTTTTTTGACAGAGTCTTACTCTGTCATGCAAACTGGAGTACAGTGGTGTGATCCTGGCTCACTGCAACCTCTGCCTCCTGGGTTCAAGCAATTCTTGTGCCTCAGCCTCCCAAGTAGCTGGGATTATGGGCATGTTCCACCACATCTGGCTAATTTTTATATTTTTAGTAGAGACGGGGTTTTACCATGTTGCCCAGACTGGTCTCAAACTCCTGACCTCACGTGATCTGCCTGCCTCGGCCTTCGATTTTTTTTTAATACTCATTAACCATCCTTACCTCCCCGTCACTGCCTTCCTTGCCCCACCACCCAACTACCCTTCCTAGCCTCTGGTTACCATTCTTCTACTCTCTATGTCCATGAGTTCAATTGTTTTGATTTTTAGATTAAAACAATTAATAAATGAGAACATGCAATGTTTGTCTATGCCTGGTTTATTTCACTTAACATAGTGATCATCAGTTCCACCTAAGTTGTTGCAAATGACTGGATCTCATTATTATGACTGAATAGTACTCCAATATGTATATGTACCACATTTTCTTTATCCATTCATATTTTGATGGACACTTAGGTTGCTTCCAAATTTTAGCTATTATAAATAGTGCTGCAACAAACACAGGATGCAGTTATCTCTTTGATATACTGATTTCTTTTGGATACACACCTAGCAGTGGAATTGCTGGATCATATAGTTCCTAGGAGTTCTTTGAGCTTCTTATATTTGAATATCTACATCTCTAGCAAGGCCAGGGAAGTTTTCCTCAATTATTTCCTCAAGTAAGTTTTCCAAACTTTTTGCTTTCTCTTCTCCCTCAGGAACACCAATGATTCCTAGGTTTGGCCATTTTACATAATCCCATATTTCTTGGATACTTTGTTCATTTCTTTTCTTTTTTCTTTATTTTTGTTTGATTGGGTTAATTTGAAAGCCTTGTCTTTGAGCTCTGAAATTCTTTCTTCTACTTTGCCTGTTGTTAAAACTTTCCACTGTATTTTGTAATTCTTTAAATGTGTCTTTTGACTCTAGAAGTTCTGATTAGTTTTTCTTTAAAATATCTGTATCTCTTTAGAAAAATTTTCATTCACATCCTGAATAGTTTTTCAAACTTCTTTATGTTGTTTTTCACCTTTCTCTTGTATCTCCTTTGGTAGCTTAATAATCCACCTTTGAATTGTTTATAAAAAGGTATTTCAAAGATTTCATCTTGGTTTAGATCAATTACTGGAGAGCCAGTGTGATCTTTTCAGGGGTGTTATAGAACTCTGCTTTGTCATATTGCCAGAATTGTTTTTCTGGTTCATTCTAATTTGGGTAGAAATATATAGAATGCTTCACAAATGTGAATGTGAGCCTTGCACAGGGGCCATGCTAATCTTCAGTTTTTCATTCCAATTTTAGTACATGTGCTGCTGAAGTGAGCACTGTCTCAATTTTTTTGAACAGAAAATCTTTATAAAGTGTTCCACAGAATATACTGCCTTCTTTCTAAGCAGAGGACATAAGGAGACGGTCTTTCCTTGATAGTGAGTTATCATTACTTTTATTAATAATCTGTGTTATATATTAAATTTCTCACTCCTTTTTTGGCTTTTCTGTCAGCTCCTCTTCATGGCCATCGTTGAACATATACCCTTCCTATCTCTATAGCAAGTATGTTCATCTATTGGGAACCAGAAAAGCAATTAAACAACCTCATAAGGCATTACCCCAAATAAGAATAGGTTGTGAGTGAAATCCTGAAGCTGTCTGAGGAAAGACAGAGCATGGCCTTAGTGCTGAAGCTCATTAAACCTGTTTCTAGTTTTGTATTTATTTTACAAATATCTGATTTCAGTTTTGTGGTTGTATAAGGTTGAGTTTACAGGAAATCTGACTTCTGCATAAGCTACATATATAGCTAGGTCTTTAGGTGGGCTGTCAGAGAACTTCAAAGTACTCACTGACATATTTATTGAGATTTTTCTACAGACCAAGCATAGTAGGTTCAGAGATGAGTAAAACACTCTACCTCCCACAATGAGATTGCAATCTAGCTGGCAAGACAGGCCCATACACAGCTAACTCACTGAAGGATGAGTAAGATGATAAAATGGGAAACAGGATAGAGAAGGAAAACAGCATGAGTAAAAACATATATGGTACACAACTGTCTGGGATCTTTAGAGATATCTAGCAGACTGCTGGGATTAGAGGAGGATTCATGCAGGAAGATGAATAGAAGATGAGTCAGGAAAAAGAGAGCAAGGCCAGGTTGCTGTGGGCCTTATGTGTGTTGCTGCAAACTTCTGTGACAAGAAAGAAATGCTAAGTCATTTTGAGCATAAATGGTGATGTGATCACATATGAACTTTAGAAAAATATCTCCAGTAGCAGGTACAGGAAATGGATTGCCATGGGAGAAAAAAATGGAGGCAAGAAGATCCATTAGTAGGTTACCACAACAATCTAGTGAGAAGGTTAGGCTTGGACCAAGACAATGGAAGTGGAGACTAAGAAGAGAAGGATTTGAGATCTTTGAAAGTAGAATTGGTAGGGTTGTTTTTGTTGAGTGACTGATTATAAAGGGTCAGAAAATAGGAAGGGTTAAGGATGATTCTGACTTCAAGCTTCGGTAATGGGGTAGAGATAGATACTATTAATAAGGTAGGGCAGTTAATGAAATTAATTTTAGTACTAGTGGGTTTGAGCTATGAACAAGGCACCAAGGTGGAGACATCAGATACGGATTGTAATTCAGGGTTTGGAGGTGAGGAGAGATCCAAGCAAAAGATACAGACTTAGGGAAGTATCAGCATTTAGGCTGTAACTGAAACCCTTGATGAGGAGTAGGTTATCCAGGGAAAGAAGGTTTTCTCCCTGATCTTACTATCTTTCAGATAGTGTCCAACAGAAAATAACACTCACACTAAGCATTTGTGGTCAGAGACTCTTCTCATTTTGTTAATAGAACAGTAATATCAGTAGGTTTCTAAGTAGCTCTAAATTATGGTGTCATATAGACAAAAAAAAGGTGAGGTTGTGTGGCAAAAATTTTCACTTTTTAGATAGTGGGCATGATTTGTAGACAAACTTCTGGCTTTGATTAAGCCCTAATAACATTTATTTAACACTTGGTGTTTCTCTAGCTATCAAGCCTCCCACAGGCATGAAAATGCTTTTGGAAAGAAAATGTGACAGAAGCGGCCTTTTCAATCTCTCGAAAAACAGTACTGCAACTGCTCAATGCCTTAGTAGTAAAAAGATTCACAAACCAGATAAAGAGACTCAGAGTGATTTAAATGACCCTGTACTATCATAGTTTTTATCCTTTCATTTTATTTTTGCAGTTGCAAGATCTAATAGAGTGAAATAGAGTGAAAACAGAGCTCCCATACAAAGGGAGGGGACCCAAAGGGGGTTGCCATTGCTGGCTTGAATGCCTGGGTTTATATCCCGATCACTGTCCCTCCGGCTGTGCTCTCAGGCAATAGATGATTGGCTATTTCTTTACCTTCTGTTTTTGCCTAATTAGCATTTTAGTGAGCTCTCTTTACTATCCGATTGGTTGGGTGTGATCTAAGTTGCAAGGCCCATGTTTAAAGGTGGAAGTGGTCACCTTCCCAGCTAGGCTTAGGGATTCTTAGTTGGCCTAGGAAATCCAGCTAGTCCTGTCTCTCAGTACCCCCTCTCAACAGGAAAACCTAAGTGCTGTTGGGGAGGTTGGCCGACGACCACTCTAACTGCTTCCTGCTGAATTGGGGTGAGATTTTATCCTTTTAAAATGCGAATCCAAATTAAAAGTTTTTTGAGCTAATAAGGATATTAGAAGAAAAAGTTGAACTTCCTAATATCAGTATATTTTGAAAAACGTTTCCTTCATTAAAATCAGGTTTCCTGAAAATCTTTACGAAAAGGAAGGAAAATCACCTCAGAATTATGTTTATGGATCAGAGTTTGTGGTAAATCTGTTACTTTTTTTTTATATATAGGAAAGAAATGTCACTTGCCATCTTTCTATAATACTTAAAACACAAAGTAGCTGTGTTACCATAGCTATACACTGGTTTACTAGTTCCAAAATCAATTCAGTGTTGGAGTAACAAATCTGATTCATGCTTCTCAGAGTTTATAATGGGGTCAGTCAACTCAGTAAACGTAATAATTTTAAAATATTCATACATCGTAAGTTTTACTGTACATTTACTGAACAATTGTATAAAAAGGAATAACTGATCTGGAAATGGCTTTAGTGTGTTTAAGGCTAGTTCTCTTTAATAAAATTCAGTTTTTAGGTTAATAATAAAATAGAACCGGGGTGGGGCAAGATGGCCGAATAGGAACAGCTCTAGTCTCCAGCTCCCAGCTCGAGTGACACAGGAGACAGGTGATTTCTGCATTTTCAACTGAGGTACTGAGTTCTGGGGAGTGCCGGACAATCGGTGCTGGTCAGCTGCTGCGAGCTGAAGTAGGGCGAGGCATCGCCTCACCTGGGAAGCGCAAGGGGGAAGGGAATCCCTTTTCCTAGCCAGCGGAACTGAGACACACAACACCTGGAAAATCAGGTAACTCCCACTCCAATACTGCGCTTTTACCAAGGGTCTTAGCAAACGGGCACACCAGGAGATTATAGCCCACATGTGGCCAGGAGGGTCCCATTCCCACGGAGCCTCCCTCATTGCTAGCACAGCAGTTTGTGATCTAACGGCAAGGCAGAAGTGAGGCTGGGGGAGGGGCGCCCGCCATTGCTGAGGCTTAAGTAGGTAAACAAAGCCTCTGGGAAGCTCGAACTGGGTGGAGTTCACAGCAGCTCAAGGAGGCCTGCCTGTCTCTGTAGACTCCACCTCAGGGGACAGAGCACAGCTAAACAACAACAACAACAACAACAACAAAAAGCAGCAGAAACCTCTGCAGACACAAACGACTCTGTCTGACAGCTTTGAAGAGAGCAGTGGATCTCCCAACACGGAGGTTGAGATCTGAGAACGGACAGACTGCCTGCTCAAGTGGGTCCCTGACCCCTGAGTAGTCTAACTGGGGGACATCCCCCACTAGGTGGAGACCAACACCCCACACCTCACACGGTGGAGTACACCCCTGAGAGGAAGCTTCCAAAGCAAGAATCAGACAGGTACACTTGCTGTTCAGCAATATTCTATCTTCTGCAGACTCTGCTGCTGATACCCAGGCAAACAGGGTCTGGAGTGGACCTCAAGCAATCTCCAACAGACCTACAGCTGAGGGTCCTGACTGTTAGAAG
>NW_012116810.1:362462-363932 GCF_000951035.1 Colobus angolensis palliatus | reverse complement strand
GCATGTTCTCACTCATAGGTGGGAACTGAACAATGAGATCACTTGGACTCGGGAAGGGGAACATCACACACTGGGGCCTATCATGGGGAGGGGGTAGGGGGGAGGGATTGCATTGGGAGTTATACCTGTAAATGACGAGTTGTTGGGTGCTGTCAAGTTGATGGGTGCAGCACACCAACATGGCACAAGTATACATATGTAACAATCCTACACGTTATGCACATGTACCCTAGAACTTAAAGTAAAATAAGAATAAAAAAAAAATAGAACCTGCACAACTAAGAGTAGTTCTCAAATATTTAAACCTTAGCACTGTGGGAGGATATTGTAGTTTGACAATCTTTACATGCATTAAGGACACATAGTTGGTTAAATAAATACATTAACTGACATGCAGTAAGAGGAAGATCTGGAACGCAAAGACAGTGGAAGCAGGACCCATAATCTCTGAAAAACACATAAAGAAAAAGATGAATTTCAGAGCGATATTTTTTCATTATCTGAAGCTTTTGTCCTACTCCTAGAAAATTTTGCTTTTCCTGGACAGCTGAAAGGACAAACATCAGCGGGCAAGACATACTAGTAAGGGCAGAGAAAAAAATCCATTTCCATAAAAGGATTTAAAATGAGATCAGGTAAATTAAATTGTATGGGCCTGAGATAAACATATTTTGAGATCTGGGATTATTAAAAGTCATTCTTTGTGACTAAGTCATTTTTTTAACGGAAGCATAAAGTTGAGTTATGAGATAAACGTTCACAGAATCTCACTGCAAAACAGAACCTCAGAGATAACTACTCTAACTTCCTTATTTTGGGTGAGGAAATGAGAGCTAGCTTACTCCAGTACACTCCTGGTTTATGGCAGACAAGATTGACCTCTGGGTCAGTTATACTACATACTACATTGGCACTCAATTGCTATTTAGTATCAAACTTTGTGGGAGAAAAATCTCAAATTTATCTTTTCAATTTCAATTTCTTCTCTCTCTCTCTCTCTGTGTGTGTGTGTGTGTGTGTGACTGGACCGTCAATAAGTGTTATAAAGGGATGCAGTTAGCTCAGGTACAAGACCCTTCTCTTGCCTTGTTCAGAAGGAAACAAGAGCCATAACCCATTTTGACTCATAATCTTGGGGAGGGCGATTTACAACAGTTTCAAAGTATCCATTTCTGACTCACTAGACCTCATTAATTCAAAATGACAATGTTTTGGGCTTCCTTCATTAAAACCCAACAGAGTTTCTTAGGTGATTTTAAAGTAGGACGGGCGCGGTGGCTCAAGCCTGTAATCCCAGCACTTTGGGAGGCTGAGACGGGCGGATCACGAGGTCGGGAGATCGAGACCATCCTGGCTAACCCGGTGAAACCCTGTCTCTACTAAAAAATACAAAAAACTAGCCGGGCGAGGTGGCAGGCGCCTGTAGTCCCAGCTACTCGGGAGGCTGAGGCAGGAGAATGGCATGAACCC